>NC_057730.1:33843104-33896683 GCF_004010195.1 Chiloscyllium plagiosum
CTCACACACACTCACTGCACGTCTCTCTCTCTCTTCCCCCCTCTCGCTGCTGAAACTAGAGTGTCCTATTCCACCACCTTGACGGCAGCCATCAGGCCAAGCAGTGCTTGTGTGGCGAGGTCATCGGCCAAGAAGCAGCCTGTTGCAAACCCATCACTTTCCTTGTATCTGAATTGTGAACAATGAGTTGGCAGGCCATGTGAAGAGGAATGGCAGGCTGAATCCTCAGCTACTGGCCATGGGTTTCTCAAGCCAGTCTTCAAGAGATGAGCTAGCCCTTGGCTGCAGTCCTGTTGCAGTGCCTCGCAAAACCTGCAAATCCAGTTACGAGATCTAATGCCAACATGTCAGAAAAAGCAAAAGCTGAAGGAATTTCATAAAGCCAAATTCCACACAAATTACTTTAACATTGGACAATTCATTCTGTAAATCTTATTGACAGATCCCTCAATTTGTGGCCTTTAAAGCTATATTTTTATATCAATTTTTCTGACTGACAGCCCTATAAACTACTTCTACCTCCTGCAACGTCAAAGAGTTGAGTTTGAATATGGTCTGGGCACAGTGATTGACAGTCACATCAATTCCCTCTGCTAGCAGCAGAGGACCACAACAAAAAGCAAATTCTCAAATTACACGTACCTCTGAATATCTGCTTGTGGCAAACTATTATAAACTGTCATCATGTCCATAGCATTTGCATGATCCCAGCCATTCAAAAGAAACCGGTTTTTCTGTGAAGAAAGAAGCCCCAAACCATTTTAAATTTTAAATCTCAGACTGTACTTAAAGTTGTTTAATATTTCAGAACCATGGTAGTCAATTGAAATTCAATAAAATGAAAGAAGGCAAACATTTGTTTCCATTAGAATCTCAAAATGCCTCAATGTGCTTAATTTAAAAGAGTGCCATGACTAGCTATGCAGACAAACTGGATTTATGTTCAGTCCCAGAAATGTTATTCAAACAAGAACAAGGTGAATAACCAATCAATCTGAGCTTTGTGTTGTTGGTTGAAGGAGGAATTTAGTGCTGGAGGAGAGAGGAAGTCTCTTATTCTTGTTGTAATTATGGTATGGGATCTTCACTGTCAATCGACACTGGCAAATCAAACTATGCTTTCACATCTGAGCCTAAAGATGGAATTGCTGAAAATGCTGCTTTCAGTGGAACGTCAGTTTACATGATAGAGTCAGGCCTTCACAGCTGTTTGACCCAGAGGGTGACTGTATTTCCAACTTAACAAATCAACTACAACATTACAATTATTGTATGGCTTCAATGAGCATTTCATGGGGCAATGTTGAGCGGTTTCAAGGCTGCATAGACTCGGGGACTTCCAATAATCGTGTCACCAAAATCTCCAAAGAGTTCATTTTAAATGGAGTGGAGGAAATCTGGAAAGAGTTAAAGGCACATATCATCTCTTGCTGAGAAGGAACATTGGCCACAAGGCTGGGAAATACCAAGACAAGCTCAACAATAATGACCACACCATCCAGGAGCTCATCAGCTAGAAGAGGAAAGCTCTCCAAGCCTGGCAAAAACAATAGCCAGGGAGGCAAAGAGGAGATCTCCTCAAGCAGCAAAGGCACTATTACAAAGAAGAACTGGAGAAATCGAGAACCAATACTGGAGTGAGAAAGCTAAGGAGAGCCAACTCCATGAGGACAATCACAACCCAGAGTTCCTTCAGTGCCACCAAGGCACTATACACACCCAACAAGCTCAGCCTATCCTTCAGCATCTGAAAGTGATGCTCGCAGATTGGACGGGATGTGGACTGTCTGTATTGATGCCTGCCCAGAATGAGAGGCACATTCATCAAAAAACTACTCAACACAGTGGTTTTAAATTCAGTGCTGGATGGAACCCTTTCCAGGAACAGAGAAAACACCAGCCTCCAAACTACGATACAATGTCAGCAAGGACGTGTTTTGAGGATCTTGGAGTCCTACCTAGTTTAGCAGAAGTCGAAGCTGCCATTAGACACATGAAGAATGGAAAAGCTACAGGAGTAGATAGGATCGCAGTGGACAACTGCAAACTTGGAGCAACAAACCTTACCCATCATTTCCAGCAGCTGGTCATGGAAATCTGGGACAATGGAGAAATCCCTGCTAATCTCAGAAATGCTGCATTGCCACCCTGTTCAAGAAAGGAGAATAAAGGGGATTAGGGGAGTTACCCAGGAATCTCCTCATTCTCCAACACTGGGAAGATCATACTCTGAATCCTCACTAGGCACCATTCCTGGAGGAAATTCTTCCTGAAAGCCAGTGTGGCTTCCGATCAAACTTTGGAGTTATGAATATAATTTTCACTGCTTAGGAACTCCAAGAGAAATGCCAGAAACAACACCAACCACTCTACCCGGCCTTCACTGACTCGATGAAGGATGTTGACTCAATCAGAAGGCACTATGGAAGACACAGTCGAAGGCTGACTGTCCAGTGAAACTCGTCAACATCCTCCGTCTCCTTCGTGATAAGTTGTTGGTGACGGCCCTCACTGATGGTAAAATGACAGAATCCTTTGAGATCGAGAGAGGGTTGAAGCAGGGACTTGCCATCACTACCAATCTTTTCTCTATCTTCATCACCACCGCCTTCCATCATGTCAAGAACAAGCTCCCCAGTGCTGTGGACACTGTTTACAGGATGGACAGAAAACTTTACAATCTCAACTGGTTGAAAATCAAGAAGAAAATGACACAGGCCTCGCTTGTGGAACTTCAGTATACAGATAACAACAAGCCTCTTTTACAGCCTTCACAGAAGCATAACAAAGGACTGGTCTCAGCCTTAACCTCACGAAGACACAAATCCTTTACCAACCCATCCCAGGCCAAGTTCTGCTCCATTCCTCCTCAAGACCAACACAAGAAATCCGCTCAAATGTGGAGCATTTCCCCCTGGCTGGGAAACTACTCTCATCTAAGGCTGGCAGTGACGCAGAGATTCAACATCACATCCAATCTGCGAGCATGCCTTTGGATGCCTAAGAATGAGAGTCTTCAACAACCGTGACATCTCTTGATACCAAAATCCTTGTGCACGAGGCTATCTTCCTTGCGATTCTTCTATACAGCTCCAAAATTTGGACTAAGGATAGACGCCATCTTCAGGCCCTTGACAAATACAATCAACACAGTGGGAGGTGGATTCTTCACACCAACTGGACAGACATACTAACACCAGCATCCCTGAAGCAGCCAACAACACCATCGTCAAGGCCAAGATCATCCAACAGCAACTCTGTTGGGTTGGCCAGCTGTTCAGGACTCTGGTTTCCATCTGCCAAAGCAAAGCATCTTCACCCAGCTCCAGGAAGGCACTTGACTGAGAGAAGGCCAAAGGAAAGGTTTCAAAGACACCCTGAAGGCCTCCCTCGAGAAATGCAACGTAAATGTCAATGAATTGGAGACCTTTGTTCAGAAGAAACCAACTCGGAGGAAACTCCTGTATGAAAGGACACACCCATCAGCGAAAGGATGGAAGGAAAAAAAATGGAGAAAGGAATATTGATGATCTCAAGGCCAAGGAACACATCCAGCCATCAGACACCTGCCAAATAGGTGATTGGACACGGGGCTCGAGGAGCGAGCTATTTGGCCAAAGACACGGAATTTCTTGGATGCACAATCATACTCATTTGACGGGGACTGCGGGTGATTTCAACAAATTCTTTAACGAGCATATTCAACAACAGTTGACAAACGGAAAGGAGAGGGGAAATCTCAAGAAACGTAGTGAGTGGCTGATCGGTAAACGCACGGATGAGCATCAACAAAACTGGCAAGTGACAGCCTGAGGGAAAACAGGGCTAGAGGACAAGAGAAATCAGGGACGGACAGACAAGCCGTATGGTAAACAGGGTGACAGAACCATAGCCATTCAGAAACCCAAACGTAAAGGAGCACAGACTGGGGAACTGAGAGAGGTTTGGGAATTACAAGTAGAAAGTTGCTAATAATAAGCCTAAATTACAGAGCCTAGAGTTAAGGGAGAATGACTGTTATAGATTAAGAAAAACCCCTCAAAATGATCTAAGCAAAGGGAAGTAGGTAATTTGTGGGCAGCTGATGCGTATTTTTTAAATCCTCCATCAGGAAAAAGCTTCAGTTTTATTTTGTGTATGTTAAGTCGGTAGTCTAACTTAGAAACACAGGCTTGGCAGGGGATCTCTGTCCTGTGTCACACAGGAATGCACCCACCTTATGTCCTGGGCAAGCACGGGTGTGGAATGTGCCATCAGCTGAAGTTCCAGGTGTCTGAGCACGAGCTGCTATCACTACAGCACATTTACAAGACTGAAGGTACACAATCATCACATTTCAGGAGCTGAGCACCCCGCAATTTAAGCACGTATAAAAAGAAAGCAGCATGGTGGCTCAGTGGTGAGCACTGTTGCCTCACAGAGCCAGTGACCCTGGTTCAATTCCAGCCTCAGGCGACTGCCTGTGTGGAGTTTGCACATTCTCTCCGTGTCTGTGTGGGTTGCCTCCGAGTAATGTTCAGAGATGTGTAGGTTCGCTGCGTTAGCCATGGATAATGCAGGATTACAGGGTGGGATGCTCTTCGGAGGGTTGGTGTGGATTTGTTGGGCTGAATGGGCTGTTTTCACGCTGTCGGAATTCTAAGGAGTCAATGGATTCTATGGAGTGGACCATCAGTCAGCCAAGGAGGTCAAGGCATGTAGTGCAGGAGTCCCTGCAACCTGCTGTCTCGCTCTGAATGTCAGCATGAAAGATGGTTAGGAATCTGCAGGCTCCAAATGAACTTGTTGGACTTTGACCTGCCGTTGTGAGATTTTTAACTTTGTCCACCCCAGTCCAACACTGGCACTTCCAAATCAGGATTCAGTAGGATGGGGAGAAGGTGGTCAGATTAATAGCACAAGGGGATTATGCAAGATGGGCTTTTCCACAGCCGTTGATGGTATGTTGCTTCTCTGGTGCCAGGGTTAATGTGCAACTCAGTAGCTGCAGAACATCGAAAGGGGTGACTTGCCAGAAGTTATGATATATACTGGCATCAATGACAAAGTGAGAGAGAGATAAAAGACACAGGTATAATGTGGTTCCTAGACTCCAAAAATATAAGCACAATGTCAAAGGTTGTGAACTCTGGGTTCATGCCTGGTCGCATGTCCTAGTTAATGAATATAATGACACTGGGTAGATAAAACTATTGCTGAGGAGAAGGTGCAGGAAAAAGCACTTTAGATTTCTGAGGCATAGAGACCTGTACAAGTCAGGACTGTTTCCACCGCAACCTGTCTGGGATCAACTCACCCTCTAGGTTACACAGCCAGTGGGACATTTCACACATTTCAATCAGCAAGTGAATGAAAGGATGCACTTGTGGAAGCCACTGCCATGTCTGGACCTTGGAAACCATGTAGTGACTACCAAAAGGTCATGGCATCATTGCCTGGCATCCATATTGTCAAAGTGTTGCTGCTTGGGGAAGGGTTTAAACTAACTTGTTGGGGGATGAGAACCTGAGCATTCATTCAGAAAGGAGAGAAAAGTAAATTTGAAAATTAAAGATAGACATTTAGAAACTAAGTGTGGAAAGCAGGTTTAGAAAAGCTACAAAACACTAAAGAAGTTGTTCAGTGATTCGAATATATATGTCAATTGGAAGACTCAAGTGGATCAGGCAGATGAGGTGAAGATATAACTAACACCTGGGACATTTCAATCCCTGAAACAGCCAAGAAAGCCTGACCAAAATAATTCATACAAGAGCCAAGGTCACTTCATAAATCATCGAATCAAAGGACCAGCATCATAACATCAAGTATCTCATCACATTTAAAAAAAAATCAATTGGCAGGATTTGAGGTTTGTCCTCATTTCCCTGAAAACTGGTTGAATGGTGGGGTTGGGGCCGGGCTTTGCCATTCCTCTCCCTTGTAAAATTGCTGTTTCTTTGTATACAGCTGTTAATGCTAATTGTTTTGTAAACTGTGTATTCGTTAATAAAATAAAAATCAAATGGCCTAAAAGAAAAAGAACTTCCCACCTTGTGGTCTGGATTTTTGATCTTCAGAATTCTGTATATTGGTACGGTTCCCCAACATAGCATGTGTCAAAATATTTGTTTTTTTGTAAATGGGTATAGTTTAAGATGTATGGCATCCTTTATTGTCACTTGTATATGTGTGTCAAAATAAATAATTATTCTTTTCTGTCACTGAAGAAACTTGACGTGAATTACTTTGATTCCAAGGAGCAGTTGGTCAAGTAATTGTGGTGGTCTCATTGGCATTTTTATACATGACCTGTGAAGAGTGGGGCAGGATTATCGGATCATTCTCAAAGTTCAAGTGATGCAGAACATCCTTACTGTTGCATTCCTCTCCGAATAAAGGATACCATTCCATTGGCCACCTTAATCATTTGCTGTATCTGCATCCTAACTTGCATGACCCACACACTAGAACACCTAGGTATAAGAAAAAATTCTGAGTGGCAATGCCAATTGTCATTGAGAAAGAAATGAGTTAATTATAGACAGCATGGATTTTTTCAGTGAAGATCAAGTCTGACTTCTGAGGGGGTAACAAGGAACAAAATAGATTACTGTGGTCCACGTTGGTATGAGCAAAAAGCTTTGGACAAGGTCCTACTTGGTAGATTGATCAGTAAAGTCAAGCTTCATGGAATCCAATAGAAAGAGACAGTGTACCTAAAATTGGGTCAGGGCAGGCAAATTTAAAAGGACTGAACTATGAATTCTAATGGACTACTATTGCTCAGCAACAAAAAAAAGGAGTACAGCTATAATCACAAGATAGTGGAAGCTGAGATTAAAACAAAATCACAACTCCTGAGAAGCAAAAGAATGGTGGCACCGGCAGTAATGGAACATGAATCAGTACAGACAGCAAGGCAGGCACTGAAGACCTGACATGAGAGGTTAAGATCGTGTGCAGTAGCATCAGTGAGTAGAACAGAAGGAAGCATTAGTTAGGCTGAACATTAATTAGGGTAAGAACCTAGGACCAACATTTGAGAGAAGGACGACCCAAGTCTGTGTTATGAAGGTGTGAGGGGTACTGTACCCTTAAGAGAGTTAAAAGCTAGCAGAACTACCTGACAGCACCAAGTGTTCTGAACAAGATACAATGTAACCTTTTGGTTCAGCAACTAGTATAGCTGGTTGCCTGGAGACAACAAAACACAATCAAATTCGGCCAATCGTTTTAGATTATAGCCCAAAGTACCAACCTCCAATCAAGTTTGAATTTTGTATATTGACAATATTAAAAACCAATGACACAATTCAATGCTTTGGCGTATAAGACCAGGAAAAATTGAACAGCTGGGAGAGGAACTGCCAAGCCACCAGCAGGTACAGACTGCCCAAAAATAGCTCTCTTAAAGATACTTGTATTGATCAATGACCTGTGAAAGAGAAATCCCTAAGAAGAAGAAAAGATGACAGAGGAAGATTCGACAGATGGCCGGTTTTGAAATTTGAATTTTGGTAAATTTAGTCAGGGGTTTATTGGACTAGTATTATAGAACAGAAAATAAAAGATAGGTTAGAGGAAGGAGTTGTAAATAGTTGTTAGTTAAATATTCTCTGTTATACTTTAAGAAATAAAGTTGTTAATTTTTACTTTAAATAGTAACCTTTGGTATAGATCTTGGCCCCTCGAATTTTCACAGGTTACTGTAAGGGATAAAACTTTTCTGTGTTGCTGGTTTAAATTAAGCAGGGGGGGTTTACCCCGTGTCGTAACAGTTTGGAGGCTCGTCTGGGATTTGAATTGGTTTAGACAGATTTGAAGCTATGAAATTTAAACACTTGCAGGTCAGTGTCCTAGATCTTTAAATAAAACGTAGGTGAGACAATTTGTTTAATTTCGGTTACTTGTAGTTGATTAAGTTAAAAGCGAGAGAAATGGCTCTTAAAATTGTTAAAGAGGTTCTGGGATTTGAAGGTGATTCTCAAATTTGCCAAGAAAGTTTAGAAGGAAAGAAAATGGCCATACTTTTAGAATTAGTAAAGAAATTAGATTTGGGTTTAACCAAGGACAAAAGTAAAGCTGAAATTGTAAGGGACTTACTCAAATACTTAGGTGTGTCAGAGACACAGCCAAGTGCAGTAGAGGTAGAAGAACCTACATTACAGGTTCTGGGATTTGAAGGTGATTCTCAAATTTGCCAAGAAAGTTTAGAAGGAAAGAAAATGGCCATACTTTTAGAATTAGTAAAGAAATTAGATTTGGGTTTAACCAAGGACAAAAGTAAAGCTGAAATTGTAAGGGACTTACTCAAATACTTAGGTGTGTCAGAGACACAGCCAAGTGCAGTAGAGGTAGAAGGAAAGAGAGAGGAAAGAGAGAGGAAAGAGAGAGGAAAGAGAGAGGAAAGAGAGAGGAAAGAGAGAGGAAAGAGAGAGGAAAGAGAGAGGAAAGAGAGAGGAAAGAGAGAGGAAAGAGAGAGGAAAGAGAGAGGAAAGAGAGAGGAAAGAGAGAGGAAAGAGAGAGGAAAGAGAGAGGAAAGAGAGAGGAAAGAGAGAGGAAAGAGAGAGGAAAGAGAGAGGAAAGAGAGAGGAAAGAGAGAGGAAAGAGAGAGGAAAGAGAGAGGAAAGAGAGAGGAAAGAGAGAGGAAAGAGAGAGGAAAGAGAGAGGAAAGAGAGAGGAAAGAGAGAGGAAAGAGAGAGGAAAGAGAGAGGAAAGAGAGAGGAAAGAGAGAGGAAAGAGAGAGGAAAGAGAGAGGAAAGAGAGAGGAAAGAGAGAGGAAAGAGAGAGGAAAGAGAGAGGAAAGAGAGAGGAAAGAGAGAGGAAAGAGAGAGGAAAGAGAGAGGAAAGAGAGAGGAAAGAGAGAGGAAAGAGAGAGGAAAGAGAGAGGAAAGAGAGAGGAAAGAGAGAGGAAAGAGAGAGGAAAGAGAGAGGAAAGAGAGAGGAAAGAGAGAGGAAAGAGAGAGGAAAGAGAGAGGAAAGAGAGAGGAAAGAGAGAGGAAAGAGAGAGGAAAGAGAGAGGAAAGAGAGAGGAAAGAGAGAGGAAAGAGAGAGGAAAGAGAGAGGAAAGAGAGAGGAAAGAGAGAGGAAAGAGAGAGGAAAGAGAGAGGAAAGAGAGAGGAAAGAGAGAGGAAAGAGAGAGGAAAGAGAGAGGAAAGAGAGAGGAAAGAGAGAGGAAAGAGAGAGGAAAGAGAGAGGAAAGAGAGAGGAAAGAGAGAGGAAAGAGAGAGGAAAGAGAGAGGAAAGAGAGAGGAAAGAGAGAGGAAAGAGAGAGGAAAGAGAGAGGAAAGAGAGAGGAAAGAGAGAGGAAAGAGAGAGGAAAGAGAGAGGAAAGAGAGAGGAAAGAGAGAGGAAAGAGAGAGGAAAGAGAGAGGAAAGAGAGAGGAAAGAGAGAGGAAAGAGAGAGGAAAGAGAGAGGAAAGAGAGAGGAAAGAGAGAGGAAAGAGAGAGGAAAGAGAGAGGAAAGAGAGAGGAAAGAGAGAGGAAAGAGAGAGGAAAGAGAGAGGAAAGAGAGAGGAAAGAGAGAGGAAAGAGAGAGGAAAGAGAGAGGAAAGAGAGAGGAAAGAGAGAGGAAAGAGAGAGGAAAGAGAGAGGAAAGAGAGAGGAAAGAGAGAGGAAAGAGAGAGGAAAGAGAGAGGAAAGAGAGAGGAAAGAGAGAGGAAAGAGAGAGGAAAGAGAGAGGAAAGAGAGAGGAAAGAGAGAGGAAAGAGAGAGGAAAGAGAGAGGAAAGAGAGAGGAAAGAGAGAGGAAAGAGAGAGGAAAGAGAGAGGAAAGAGAGAGGAAAGAGAGAGGAAAGAGAGAGGAAAGAGAGAGGAAAGAGAGAGGAAAGAGAGAGGAAAGAGAGAGGAAAGAGAGAGGAAAGAGAGAGGAAAGAGAGAGGAAAGAGAGAGGAAAGAGAGAGGAAAGAGAGAGGAAAGAGAGAGGAAAGAGAGAGGAAAGAGAGAGGAAAGAGAGAGGAAAGAGAGAGGAAAGAGAGAGGAAAGAGAGAGGAAAGAGAGAGGAAAGAGAGAGGAAAGAGAGAGGAAAGAGAGAGGAAAGAGAGAGGAAAGAGAGAGGAAAGAGAGAGGAAAGAGAGAGGAAAGAGAGAGAGAGGAGACAGAGAGAGAGACAGCCAGACAGAGAGAGAGAGAGACAGAGAGAGAGAGAAGGTTCTTAGCTGAGCAAAGAGAGAGAATTTGAACTTGAGAATTTGCGACGTAGTCAGCAAAGTCAGGTTAACAGGATGGAGATTAAAAGAGAAGGTAGTGATATATACAAATATGTCAAAAATCTGCCACTTTTGATAAGAAAGATATTGAAGCCTTCTTTATTTCATTTGAAAAACTGGCTAGGTCTGAGGATTTATGGGTAATGTGAGTGCAGACTAATCTGGTCGGCAGAGCTAGTGAGGTATTTGCTGCAGTGTCAGATGAGGTCAAGACATTATGAAGAGGTTAAACAGGCTATTTTGACTGCTTATGAATTGGTAACAAAAGCATATCGACAGCGGTTCAGAAAGACAAAGAAGGTACAAGGTCAGACTTATGTTGAGTTTGAAAGAATTAAACATAGTCATTTTGATGGATGGGTGTGCGCTTTAAAAATAGATAGGACCTTGGAAGCTCTAAGAGAGATTATTCTGCTGGAGGAGTTTAAAAACTCAGTTCCAGGGATGGTAAGAATTCATGTAGAGGAACAGAAAGTTCAGGAAGTGAGAAGGGCAAAAGAATTAATAGACAAATACATGTTGATGCATAAGACAAGCTTCTGACCAGAATTTTGTCCTGCGAGGGATGGAAGTTAATAGAAGGGGAGATCCTGCACTACAAAAGAAAGATTAGAGAACAGTGGTAAGAATTTACCACAGGTTAAAGCAGCCCAAAGGGGTGGACAGAAGGTGAAAGGCCTCAGGTGTTTTCACTGTAATGGAGTGGGACACAGAAAACTACAGTGCCGGTGGTTTCAGAAGGGCACTGGAAAAGTGTTTTCACTGCCAGAAGGTGGACACGTCAAGTCACAGTGCTAGTTGTTAAAGAAATGCACTGTGGGAAAAGATGTGGTAAAAAGAAACGAAGCCAGTGGCATTAGTGAAGATAGTAAAGGAAACTGCAAGAAGAGCCTATGAGCTGCAGGAGTGTGCACAGCCTAGGCAGGGGCTGAGCATGCAGTTAGGACCTGATCTCTATAAAGAATTCACCTCTGTGGGTAAAGTTTACTCAGAAAGAACAGGGGGAGAAGGACAACAAGTTCTAATTTTGAGATACAGGATCTAACCAGTTGCTGATAGTACAGGATGAGCAAATATGCACTCTTTCTGATCTGTTACCCGAGAGTGTGGTAATTTATGGGATAGATGGACAGAAATTTAGTATTCTCCTATGCAAGATCAGGTTGAAATGCCAACTCAAGACTGGGAAAGTTACAGTGGGAGTGATTGACAGAGTGTCACTTCCAGGAATTCAGTTCTTGGGAATGATTCGGCAGGATCCAAGGTGGGAGTGACACCCCTCGTTGTGGAGAAGCCCAAGGAAGACCAAGAAACAGAAATATCCTAGTATTTTCCTGGTAACCAGATCACACTATCATAAGTCACAGCACAAAGTGAAAAGTAAAGAGGAAGATGAAGGAGTTGAGTTTCAGTTAGCGGATACTCTGTTTGATGTAATGGTGCAGGAAAAACCTGAACAGGCAGAGGGCCAGACAGAAGTGTTTATACCTGCAACAGCAAGACAAGACAATAACAGATATATAAGTGGAAGCATACTCAGAAAAGGAGGCACAAAATATGCTGGAGGGTCATTATCTGAAAGATAGAATCCTAAGACGGAAATGGAGACCACGGCAGGTTAGTGCAGACAAGAAATGGGCCAAAATGCACCAGATTGTGTCGCAGCTAGTATACAGACAGGAGGTACTATGGGTAGCAAATGAACTACCTGTAGGAGGTCACCTAGGGGTACGAAAGACTCAGGCTAAGGTCAAAAAAAACATTTTTATTGGCCTGGAATGCACAAGGATGTGGTTAACTTTTGCAGTACGTGTCATACATGCCAAATGATAGGTAAGCCAAAGGTGGTAATAAAACCAGCAACTTTGTTGCCAATTCCCACATTTGAAGAACATTTCACACGGGTTATAACTGACTGTGTAGGTCCCCTCCCGAGAACTAAACGTGGGAACCAGTACTTGTTAATCATAATGGATGTGTTTACCAGATTTCCGAAGGCAATGCCATTACGGAGTATCAAGGCAAAAAGGGTAGTAGAGGAGTTATGAGCTTTCTTCACTCGGTATGGGCTACCCAGAGAGATTCAGTTGGACCACAGGTCAAACTTTAGTGGAACACTGTTTAAGAAGGTTATGGCTAGCTGAGGTACACAACACTTTAAATCCAGTGCGTATCGTCCTGAGTCCCAGGGAACTTTAGAAATGTGGCATCAGACCTTGAAGACCATGTTGAGAACATACTGTCAGGACTACCCAAATGATTGGGATAAAGGTATCCCATTCATATTGTTTGCCATTAGAAATGCCCCAAATGCATCTACTCAGTTCACTCCCTTCGAGTTCATATTTGGGCATGAAGCAAGAGGCCCTTCGAAATTAATTAAAGAAAAATTCACAGGACCAAAGTTGGAGATCTCACACTTAGATTATGTATCGGAGGTGAGGGAGAGACTAACTTGTGTCGGTGCGTTAGCTAAACAGCACCAAAAGAGGTCATAGTGTAGAATGAAGCAAGTGGCAGATAAAAGCTCTGAGACTTGGACATTTTCCCAAGGGGATGATGTGTTAGTACTGTTACCAGGTTTAGTGGTGCCTATCAAATTGAGAAAAAGTTAAGTCAGGTGAACTATCTAGTAAAGATGCCAGACAGAAAAAAAGTGTATCGGGTATGTCATGTTGAAACCATATTATACTGGAGAGAAAGAACTGGAGAAACAGGTATTAGTTACTACCCAACAGAGTGAGGAATCAAATCCAGATGGTGTGGATTTTAATGTGCCTCAAAATAATTAAAAAATGAATAAGTCCTTGAAGAATGGAATTGGTTAGTAAGCTGTCTTAGGAGCATAGAACACAGTTGAAAGACTGGACATATGTAAGGACATATGTAAGAATCAGATGGGGAGGATTAATGCTATTGGACGTGAAGTAGATGTAGGGAATACTTCTCCGATTAAACAACATCCCTATCAGCTTAAGCCTTCCAAAGGCAGACAGGTTCAGATGGAGGTGGAGGCCATGTTCGATGAGGACATCATCGAACCAAGCCAGAGCGAGAGGAGTTTGCCGATTGTCTTAGTTCCCAAACCGGATGGCATTCAACGATTCTGCGTGGATTCTCAGAAGGTCAATGCCATTACAAAATCAGACTCATAGCTAATTCCTAGTTTGGAGGAATGTACCGAGAAAGTCAGACAAGCCAGTTATGTCACCAAATTGGACTTAATGCGTGGTTAGTGGCAGGTACCTTTATCAGAGACAGCAAAAGAAATTTCTGTGTTTGTAACCCCAAATGGATCTATCAGTTTAAAGTGATGCCCTTTGGAATGAAGAATGCACCCGCCACATTCCAAAAACTCATGCACAGAATTGGGTTAACAAACTGTGCTGTCTATATGGATGATGTAGTGATCTTTAGTAAGTCCTAGAAAGAACACATGGCACAGCTGGCAAAGCTCTTTGGATGACTTCAAGAAGCAAAACTGGTTATTAAAAAAACTGAATTCGCGAAAACAGAGGTAATGTTCTTGGGACATAACATTGATCATGGAAGGGAAGGTTGACCCAATGGAACGCAAAGATGAAGGACATCAAGGAATTTCCACGACCAACCTCGAAAAAAAAGAGGTACTTCAATTCTTAGGACTAAGCGGATTCTATTGGAATTTTGTCCCAAACGTCAGCAGTTGCTGGTTTAAATTAAGCAAGGGGGTTTACCCATGTCATAACATCAGGAACTTGGGAAAGGATGACCCCCATCCTGCTGCAAGGCTCCTTCAACAGAACCTTCCAAATCGTCAACCATTGTGGGCGGCACGGTGGCACAGTGGTTAGCACTGCTGCCTCACAGCGCCTGAGACCCGGGTTCAATTCCCGACTCAGGCGATTGTCTGTGTGGAGTTTGCACGTTCTCCCCGTGTCTGCGTGGGTTTCCTCTGGGTGCTCCGGTTTCCTCCCACAATCCAAAGATGTGCAGGTCAGGTGAATTGGCCATGCTAAATTGCCCGTAGTGTTAGGTAATGGGTAAATGTAGGGGTGTGGGTGGGTTGCGCTTCGGCGGGTCGGTGTAATGTAATGTAATGTAATGTAATCTAATCTAAATGTAATGTAATGTAATGTAATTACCACTTCAAAATAGGAAAGCAACAGATGCATGGCAATACCAGCGACTGCAAGTCTTCCTCCAAAAAACCATACCACTTGGACTTGGAAGCATAATTGCCAGTCCTTCTTTGGTACTGAGTCAAGCCCTGGAACACCTTTCCTTCCAGCGCTCTGGGTGTACCTATAGCATACAGACAGCAGCCCTTCAAAGGCAGTGCTCAAAACTACCTTCTCAAGGACAATTTGAGATGGCCTATAGACACTGGCCTAGACAGAAACACTCACAGTACAATGAAAGAATTAAAACAACTGTATTTGAAGAGGGAAAACAAGACAAGGAAATATATGATAACCTAAACTAAATGGTATTATACTGAGAATTGCAAAGGTGCAGTCGGGCCAGGTGGTATGTCCACAAGTCCCTGAACAAAGCAGGACAGATAGGGAGGATAATTGAGCAAGCATACAAGCTACTTCTTTAGCTGAAGAATAATAAAGAGCAGTGAGGTTATGCTAGAACGATAACTCATAAGTTTGGATGCAGTTAGAGCATGTGTACAATTGTGGTGACAATATTTCAAGAAAAAGTGTATTTGAGAGTGTACAGAGATTAAACAAGGATACTGCCAGCAGTGAAAAACTTTAGCTATGAGGAAGTGGTGGATAGTGGATAGCAGTGAGGTTGTTTCCTTTGGAACACATGAAGTAGAAGGGAAATTTAGGTGAGTTAGGAAAAACAATGAGAGACTTCGATAAAGTAACGAGGAAGGACCTACTTGGCTAAGCAGTGCAGTTGATGATCTGGGGATGTAAACTACTTGGTAGAAGAATTAGAGGGAAGGGGAGGAGACAATAATTCACCCAAACATTGGTGAGGATATGTAACCCACTGTCTGAAAAGGTAGTAAAGTCAGAAACCCTTCCTGCATTTAAAAGGCGATCGAAAGCTATGGACCAACGGCAGGGAAAGTGGGATGGGACTTGATAGCTCTTTCTCAGTTTGCCTAGGCACAATGGCTGAAAATGTTTCTTCCACGTAGCAAAATGTGATACTGCATGCCTTTTTGAGGGGAAAGACTGAAAAACAAGTTAATAATGCAATTGTGCCAAAAGTATACACAACCTGTGTATCCAGAGTTTGACAGATATCGACTCCAGCAAGGTTACACTGCCGACGCTGTAGGTTTTCAATCATCACCTGACCAAACCGATCAGTCATGTTCACCTGAAACATACACAACCATTATAATTTCCCCATACGCTGGTAGGCTGCAAGATCTCTGACTGTACAATGGAGGATGCTGTGTGGAAAATGCAGAGATGCTCTCAGAGAAAAGCCAAATGATTTACTAACAGCAACATTTTACACTCAAAAGTTCAGAGCATTTCTCATAGAGAAATGATTCAAGGTGTTACATAATGTAGTCTTAACAGTGGCCATTATTTTCTAGGCAAACACAGCTGGCTCCTGTGTCTGCAATTTCCCAAAACAGCCAGATAGATAAGTCAATATTACATTAGATTACATTGATTAAAGAATCTCCGGAGAATTTTTGCTCGAGCAAGACAGATAATAGTGGCACCAACACTAATTCCATATGCCCTCAATTATCTCAATGTCTCCAATTATGAACAATACTAAATGCTTTTAAATAAAAAAGCTAATAGCAAAGTTTTATGATGTTTTAATTTTAATATCCCAATCAGCTATTAAGATTATTATTTTACTATCCTAATTTTAGTTTTATGGCATATTTGTAATCGCTTCACCAAGTGAAGTCAAGAATAAATTAAAATTATTCAAAGTCACAAAATTCACGTCCTCATTACAAGGATGTCTAAGCAAGCCACTACCTGTAAACACTGAAATGAGTTTTACCTGCTCATAATTGACAAACATAGTTGTATGAAACGTAGTTGAAGCCCATTTGATTAATTCTGTCGATTTTTCAGGTGTAATATAAACAAGGACACATTCTGCCAGTAGCAACGTTGGCAAACTGTAAGAAAAGTAACGCTGTTACATTGCTGCTGTAATAACCATTGGGAATTCTCGGTTGTAGAGAATCAAATGTATGCTGTTTATGAACTTGATTATAGACTCTATACCTATTGCACTACTAGTTGTGAGTGTACCTTAGTTAGAAATCACAATTCTGAAAGGAAACTAGAAGCATGGATTCAGGTACCATGAGGAATTGGCAAAACTGAAACAATTAAGGAAGAGTGAGGTTAAAATGGAGGCGGCATCAATGAACTGAAGACTGTTCATCAGCATGTGGTTTTTCAAAATTCAATCCCGTTATTATTTTTGTTACTGAACCAGTAACTCTGTGACATACAAAGCATAACCTGAATTCAATAATTGCACTTACGACAAACTAATCTGATAGGGGTTCCCGTGGTGCACTGTACACCTCTATGACTCTATGGTAACGTCCATTCCTTAAAGCAGTTCAAGTCCCAGCTGCTCCAGATGCGCATCATAACATCTCCGAAAACATCGGTGAGAAAATGTCCAGAAACAAAACTCTGCCAGTACTGAAGAGATAGTGTTGGTTACCTCACCCAACCAGCAGTAACCCTACTTTGATTAACAGGGTTACATTAAGAATATTCCACACTTATACAAAGAAGTTAAAATAGTGTTGACACTATAACTGATATCATAAAAAAAAAAGCCATGAAGAGTTTTACTGGACTAAACATTACAAGGTGTGATGAAAGTGAAATACTTACTCATCCTGGATAAGGAATTAAGGGAAGTTGCACTATTCAACAAAATGTATTTTGTTTTAAAGTTTGCATCCGATTGCAGGAACGTGTTGACAGCTAAAACAACACACTGCAACCATTTAAAATGTCAGAAACATAATAGATTAAAACAAACCTAGCTTTTACTGCTGGTGAACTGCTGAACTCACCTGATTAAACACAAGGAAATTAATCACACAAAAAAAATTGGAGGCCTCGAGTAGTATTTTACCTCCCTCGAAACCAACCTCATAAGAAATCCATTGGAGCAACAAAAGGAAAGGAATTAGACGAAAAGGTCCTAGACACAAAATGTATTCACGTTTGAAAATGGATCCTAATTTTCATCTGCCCCTCCAAAAATTTGCTAAAAGCCAAATCATTTCCAGGCATCTTACTACAGACATCAGATAAATAATTACATCATGAAAGCATGGGCTCAGAAGTGAATGTCATTTTTGTCTTAAGACAAATTATGTTTGACAAGTTTGATGAAGTTCTTTGATGAAGTAAAGGAGAAGGTTCAGAAGGTATTGTTGTTCGTGTTAAGTATTTGGATTTTCAAAAAGGTACTTGCCACAGTACAACATAATAGTTAGTAAATACGAAGTACGTGGAATTAAAGGGAGAATGACAATATGAAATCTCCAAGATTTATTTCCAAAAACTGGCCAAAGTTTTCAACTACTCCCATAATTCTCAAGAAATCATGTAGTTTTTGGGCATGGTAGAGAATTTGATAGATTACAAATAATTAGCCAACACAGTTAGGCAAACAGGCTGCGTAGGCCAACTCATTATTTGAAGTTCTTCTTGCTTTAACATAGCTGAAAGGTTTTCTGTTTATCCCTAAAACATTAGCAAACTTTATATCCTTCCTGGATGCAATATTCTCGCTATGACCCAAACAGAGGTCGTAAAGATTCAACATTTCTTCCTTGCTTTTGTACTCAATATGCCTACTTGAAAAAGCCCGAGAATCAAAGTGCTTTGGTAATTATCTCTCAATATGCCATGCCATCTTCTAAAGATCTATACACACCCATGTCCCTGGAAAACCTTTGAAATGGTGCCATTAGGTATACATTGCCTCACTCCATTTCTTCTGCCAAAATACAACACTTCACACTATTTCATTATTTTCCAACTACCACTTGTCTGCCCTTTCTGCTAGTCTACGTCCCAGTCGCTTAGTAACATACCTCCAGGTTTTGTAAATTGGAACATTTGGAATACTGGAATATGACGTCAGTAAGTGTACAAGTAATTTTTGTGAAAAAGTTGTAGCCTTAGCAATAGCACTTGGGGATCACCACACTCTCCCATCCTGTGTTCAGAGAGCCAATCGTGCACCATGATTCATTGTTATCCGTCCTTAAGCCTTTTTCCCATTTAATCCGTGCTGACTCACTTACAGAAACAGGTCTATGCTTTTCAGCCCTTCAAGCCTGTTCCGCTATTTAATACAATCACAGAATACCTAACACCTCAATGCCTTTTACCCACATTATCTCCACAACCTTTTATGCCATTGATGGATATATGATTACCAACCTGTGACTATACTCAAAGACTGAACTGGCATAATCCTTTAGACTAGATAAATCCAAAAATTCACAAGCCTATGAGTGAACAAACTTCTCCTCTTACAGACACAAACTGGTATTTCCCTTATTTTTAAACTGTGCATTCTGGTTGCAGACTCCACAGCATTTTATCTGCATTTACCCTATTTATCCCATTCAGTGTTTTCTAGGTTTCAACAAGATCACCTCTAATTCTTCAAAACCCTGGAGAATACAGGCCGAGTTTCCCCAATCTGCATTCACACAGCAGGCCTGTCATACCATTAACAAAAACAGAAATCGTTCTGGGAACAAATTTGGTAAGCATTTGTTGCATTCCCTCTGTGGAACAATATCTTTCCTGATATAAGGAGACCAAAACTGCAGTATTCGGGTCTCAGACGAACCAAGCTCCTATACAACGGAAGCAAACCTTCACTCAAATCCTCTTTCAAAAAAAAACTGATATTCCATTTGCCTTTTTAATAGATTGAATGTGAGCCTTCAGTGATTTATTGACCAGGATATACAATTCCCTTTGTACCTCAGAAACAGAAACTGCTGGAAAAGCTCAGCAGGTCTGGCATCATCTCTGAAGAGAAATCAGAGTTAATGTTTCAAGTCAAGTGACCCTTCTTCAGAACTCAAATTCTGAGGAAGGGTCACTGACCTGAAACGTTAAGTCTGATTTCTCTCCACAGATGATGCCAGACTTGCTGAGCTTTTCCAGCAATTTCTGTTTGTTTCTGATTCACAGCATCTGCAGTTTTTTCGATTTCCCTTTGTACTTCTACACTTTCTAATCTCTTACCATTTCGGAAATTGCTTTCACATCTGATTTCCTACTAAAGTAGATAACCTCTCATTTTCCCACATTATAGTCCATCTGTGTTGTGCTTGCCCTAGAACAAAGAAAGTTTACAGCCCAGGAACAGGCCCTTTGGCCCTCCAAGCCTGAGCCGATCCAAATGTACTGTCTAAACCTGTCGCCCAATTCTGAAGCATCTGTATCCCTCTGCTCCCCAACTACTCATACATCTGTCCAGACGCATCTTAAACGAATCTACTGTGCCTGCCTCTACCACCTCTGCTGGCAACCCGTTCCAGGTGCCCATCACCCTCTGTGTGAAGTACTTGCCTCCTGTATCCCCCTTAGACTTTCCACCTCTCACCTTAAAAACGTGACCTCTTGTTACTGAATCCTTCACCCTGGGAAAAAGCTTGTCTCTATCCACCCCGTCTATACCCTTCATGATTTTGTAAACCTCAATCAGGTCTCCCCTCAATCTCCTTCTTTCGAATAAAAACAACCCTAACCTACACAACCTCTCTTCATTGTTAACACCTTCCAGACCAGGCAGCATCCTCGTAAACCTTCTCTGCACCCTCTCCACAGCGTCCACATCCTTTTGGTAATGTGGCGACCAGAACTGTACACAGTATTCTAAATGCGGCCGAACCAATGTCTTGTACAATTTTAATATGACCTGCCAGCTCTTATACTCAATACCCCATCCGATGAAGGCAAACATACTATATGCCTTCTTGACCACTCTATCCACCTGTGCAGCCACCTTCAGGGTACAATGAATCTGAACCCCCAGATCTCTCTGCTCATCAACTTTTCCCAAGGTTTTTCCATTTACAGTATAGCTCACTCTAGAATTAGACTTCCCAAAATGCATCACCTCACATTTGCCTGGATTGAATTCCATTACCCCCTATCCCATGTGCTTTAATTTTGCAAATCAACTTCTTGTCCAGGACCTCATCAAAATCCAACTGTATTACTTCCATTGACTCGCCTTTATCAATGTTGTTAATATTCCATCAGACTCAATTTTATCTAACAGCTTTTGTCAAACACATTCTCAAAGCTCATATACATAACATACACTGTATTTGCTTAGTTAACCTTGTTACATCAGAAATTTGAGCAGATTAGGCAAACATGTTCTGCTTTTTAGTACTCTCAAATTTTTCACCAATTATTATTTCTAAAATCTTACACACCATGTTAAATTGACTGGCCTGTAATTTCTTGAATAAGGGAGTCTTTGCAGTAATCTGGCACCTATGCTAAAATAGACTGGTAGATTAAGGCAGTCCCTCCATTCTCATCATCCTCAGTCCCTAGACAACTGGGAGGTAGTCCTTCTGGACCTAGTGAATGATCCACTCTAAGTGTAGTCAGCATTTCCAGTATGATTTGGTTACTGATTTCACCATTTCTATTTTCTCTACCATTTCCACTTGTACCAATATTCTGTCAATAGTTAATGTCTTAGTAAACACTGGTATACAGTATTCATTAAGCATCCTAGCCATGCTTGCACCTCAAAGCAAGTTACTTTTGTCCCTAATGGGCCCCACGTTGACTTCTTTTGTCCGACTGTTTGCATGCTATTGCAAGATTTTTGTTGTATCTTTTATGTTAACTGCCAGTATAGTCTTATCTTCTCTCTTTCCTGGCCTTATTTTCCTCTTGCAACATCCACTTTCAACTCCGTCTTTGACCTGGTTCTGAGTTGAAAATTTCATCTGCCACCCATCAAACATCCTCTTTGCTTAATCGCATTTGAGCTCTGGCGAAATTAACCCTAACATAATTTCGGTTTTAATTTACTCCTTAATACCGGGTTTCAGTTTAGGTCTTAAAGCTGGATTTAGAATGTCTATTTACAAATAAATAGAAGACTGACTGTGACTGATGTATGTGTTCAAATGCATTTAGTGCTCCATCTACTGTCCAGCCTATGAAAACAACTAGACTTATTTTTTATTCATTTAATGGAAATAAGATTTTTGCATTGCTATTATTAATTGGATATCCTGATTTTCTTCAGAAAAGAGATGGTGAGTCACCTTTTGGAATGAAATTAAGACCACAATGTTGTTGATATGAAGTTTCAAAGATGTTAATGCAGGGGTGATGAAGGAATGACGATAAACGCCCCCAAACCTTGAGATGTGAGGGAGGTCCTCCTCCAATGCAGCTGCTGCCTTTTGTCTTATAGATTTTCTTTTCTCAATGGATTTTACTTCCAAAGGCCTTTTGATATAGTGCCATACAACAGACTGAGGAAAGTTGTGTCATGGAATAATATGGCCAGTAGCAATGTGGATATAAATTTGGCTGAGAGATAAAATCAGAGTGTAATGGTTAATGGACAATTTTCAGGCTGGAAGGAGTTTTACAGTTAAGTTCCTCAGGGTGTGGAGATGGGATGTTTGCTGATCCAGATATAGTCTTTTTTTCAAAAAAGAAAGAAATACATAAAAAAATGAAAAAATAAATAGATGATCTAGATTTTGGGATATGGGAGACAATTTCAAAGTCTGAAGATGATAAGTCTTGGAAGATTACAACCTGTGAGAATGACAGTGTAGAACGTCAAAAGACATTGATACATTGATGGAGCTGGCGGATGGCAAAGGTTCAATAGAGTCATAGAGATGTACAGCATGGAAACAGACCCTTCAGTCCCACCCGTCCATGCCGACCAGATATCCCAACCCAATCTAGTCCCATCTGCCAGCGCCCGGCCCATATCCCTCCAAACCCTTCCTATTCATATACCCATCCAAATGCCTCTTAAATTTTGCAATTGTACCAGTCTCCACCACATCCTCTGGCAGCTCATTCCATAAACACATACCGCCCTCTGTGTGAAAAAGTTGCCCCTTACATCTTTTATGTCTTTCCCCTCTCACCCTAAACCTATGCCCTCTCATTCTGGACTCCCCGACCCCAGGGAAGAGACTTTGCCTATTTATCCTATCCATGCCTCTCATAATTTTGTAAACCTTTATAAAGTCACCCCTCAGCCTCTGACGATCCAGGGAAAACAGCCGAGCCTATTCAGCCTCTCCCTACAGCTCAAACCCTCCAACCCTAGCAACATCCTTGTAAACCTTTTTTGAACCCTTTCAAGTTTCACACCATCTTTCCAATAGGAAGGAAACCAGAATCGCATGCAATATTCCAACAGTGGCTTAACCAATGTCCTGTACAGCCGCAACATGACCTCCCAACTCCTGTACACAATACTCTGACTGTTAAAGGAAAGCATACCAAACGCCTTCTTCACTATCCTATCTACCTGCAACTCCACTTTCAAGGAGCTAGGAGAACATGGATGGTCAGTAGAAAGTAAATGGTACAATTCTAAAGGTTGGATTTCTATGTATACAAGACAGTAAATACAAGACAGGAGAGCTACAGAGAGCTATTAATAAAACATTTCTAGGCTTCATAAATAGGGACACATTATAAAAGCAAGAAAATTATGCTGAACCTATATAAGACACTGCTGAAATATAGTTTACAGTTCTGGGCACCTCACTGCAGGATGTGAATGAATTGGATAGACTGCAGAAATGTAGGAGAACTGCTCCAGGTATGACACACTTCAATTATGAGGATAGATTGGAAAGGTTGGGGCTGTTTTCCTTAGAGGGAAGAAGGCTAAAAGGACATTGTGACAGAGGTTTTCAAAATCTTGCGGAGTCCAGACAGATTCAAAATGATTTTCATTTATACATAGATAGAGACTCAGAGAACACAGTTTTTAAAAGTGTTTTGCAAAAGAAGCAAATGCTAGGTGACAAAAAGAAACTTCCACAGCAGGTAATCAGGGTAACGTAATGCACTGTCTGGAAGGGTGGTGGGGGCAGGTTCAAGTAAGGCATTCAAGAGGAACCTGGATGATTATTTAAATAGAAACAACATGCAATGTTTCAGAAAAAAGGCAAAACATTGGAACAAACATTGGCTCAGAATTGGCACAGACACAATGGTTGGAATGTCCACAGCTTGCACCATTGCACTTCTGAGATTGTCCTGGTGACAGCCTTGAGGAGTGCTGCGTAGGATGGTTAGGGATCTGGGTAACAACAATTTCATGCATTTACATGGAAAGCAAGATGGGCTGGTATTTTTACAGTGCACGTGGGTCATGTACTGGATTTTTGATGAGAGGGATGTTGACAACTGTTTTCAAAAGAAGGGAAATGGCTCCTGGACAGAGCGTTATACTGAAAAAGGCTACTGAGAGGACGGTGTATGATAATGCAGCACAACTACAGTTATTAGTAACATTATTCACAACTTAAGTAGAGTTCATGCTGTCGAGGTTTCAAATGGAACTTAATAAAAATGTCAGAAGAATTAGCTTACTTGGTATCCAGTCCAAATTTCTTTAACCTTTCCGTTAATGTGGGCAGGTCACGGAGATCTTGCCCAATAATAGCGTAACGATCAGAGTCCATGTTAGAACCATCTGACAAACGTGCAAAAAGTATGTAAGTGTAAACTGCATTGGTTAAGGAAAGCTACAATTTAAACTAAAACTAAAATGCATGTTTTGAATTACGAAAAGGGTTGGGAGATGACTCCTTTTAAGTATCTTTATTGTAATCCTGAAAACTCAGTGCTGAAAGGTAGACTGGGGACAATCTTTGGGCACTTTGGAAGCATGTATTACGTTATGTACATGCACCTTCTACCCCAAGAACTACTGTTGTTTTTTGTTGAGTTTATACTTTTTCTGACATAACAAAGATAGTTAAGTGCCCCTCTTGC
Source organism: Chiloscyllium plagiosum (assembly GCF_004010195.1). Classification (NCBI taxonomy): domain Eukaryota; kingdom Metazoa; phylum Chordata; class Chondrichthyes; order Orectolobiformes; family Hemiscylliidae; genus Chiloscyllium; species Chiloscyllium plagiosum. Next base: position 33,867,300 of record NC_057730.1, read on the forward strand.
AAGATTTCTCACCCATCGTAACTGAAACTTAATAAATCAAATCTAAATCTCATTTTCAGGATCAATTATACACTTCAGCAACGACTACCCACCCTACACCTTTTGAGGACTTACAATAATTCTCTCGAGACTCCCAGTACTTGAGATGCACAATTTGTTAACCCAGCTGGGCTAAAGAAAAAATTATGCCAACAGATCAAAGGAAAGAAGAGTCTATTTCAATCATCATTATTGTATTCTACCGACTTCATTAAACGTAGGAGGAAATAAAGGATACAGTAAAAGGTTTCTTTCTCACCTATCAGCAGGCTACTGCTTGAATTTGTTTCTATGATTGGCTTTGACAATGGAGGCTTTGTTCTGAAGCAAAGAGCAAATAGTTACATATCGTTTGTGAGCAATCTTGTGATACTTCTCAACTGATTTAGAGTTAAAAAGAGGAATTTCAATCAATCACTCATACATAAACATTAGAAAGTCCAATTTAATAAAATTTACCCAATTCACATAAATATCTTTGAACAAAGCTAAACAAATCCTTACTTAAAATATCAAAGCAGATACTTAAACTAATCCTCTGGAGAGAAAGACGGTCAATTCCTATCAGGCCACCTGGGGCATTTCAATTCAATTAATTAATAAATAAATCTAAAACTTTACAATAAGTCTCAGATATTATGGTTAAACAACCATTTCTTCATAAAAGAAACACTGCAGACATTAATATACTTCAGGGACAAACATCTGCTGTCCTTACCAGTGCTGGCCTATGCTAAGGAGGTGGGCTCAGATCCAACAAGCTACTCAATTGCATCAAAGTGCAACAGAAAAGTCAAATAGGAATAAAACTGTACAGACCACCCTCGTACTAACTTTAGTTTTCTAGAAATAACAGAAGTACACTCCACGCAGTCAACCTTAAATTCTTCCTTGTTAACATCTTGGGTTGTTACCAACACTGGGAAAATTGTGTTACAGATAAGCAAACAGCAACCTAACAATCATACTCGTCAAATTACACCACCTGAACAGAAAAGATCGATAGTGCTATGGAAGAAATGGGGAGAAGTGGGACAGGCTGAGATGTTCCACCGCATACAATTAGGACTAAAGGTTACAAGGGCACAGAATGCGTTTTAAATGGAGGCTTCAATGTCAAGAGTGGTCCAGTGGCACAGCCAGGAGAATCCCAAAGGCCATTTTTAACGGACTGGGCCTTAGTGGGTGGCGAGAGAACCAGAGGTGAACAGAAATAAAGTTTGATCTTGTCCTCGCCAGTCCACCTGTCACAGCTGTATTTGTCCACAGCAGTATGGTAGGACTGACCACCTCACAGAGCTTGAGAAGACAAAGCTCCAAGTTCACAGAGAAGAGGTCCACCTACCGTGCTAAATAGAAGAGATTAAGATTATATCTAGCATCTGGATATCAAAACCTGACATTTTCAAAAAGCTCTTTGGGTCATTAGCAACATAATTAGATGCAACTACAATTTCTAACCATGGCTGATCATATCTGTCACACTATCCATTATCATTAAGTTAGGGACCAGCCTAGTTCAACGAGTAGTACACGCTAGGAGAAGCACCAGGCAAACCCAAGAAATACTAACCTGTAAAGTTATCAGACTTGGTGTTACCATAGACCAGAAACTTAACTAGAATGGTCAGATAAATACTGTAGCTACAAATGCAGGAATCACATTTTGGAAAGCCTGTGCCAAGTAACTCAACTACAGCTACAAGGTAGAAATTAGGATTGTTCGGATTACCTCAATTGCCTGGGTGAGTGCAACTTTATGCCTTAAGCAGCCCAGGATAAAATAATCTGCTTGATCAGCAGGCCATTTTCATTTTAATCTCCACTTCTGTTCTGGACTACACCAAACCCATAAAAATATATTAAGAAGATGGTCTAGAACCTAACATTTTCTTATTTTAAAAAGGTAAGACATTGCGATCCAGGTGAGCAATTTGATTGGTCAAACTGCTTTAAGCAAAAAACAATTTTTACACTACCGTTTAAATACAGACAAAATACAAATAAAACAAAATTGGCTTAATTGTAACTATCAAATCCTTAAAGTAATATATATTAACTACTACTAATATAGTAATATAGTAACATCTCATACACACCCTTGGCAAAGGCAAATTCAGTGAAATTGATTGTCTTAAATGCAATTCTAGCAGAAAAAGAATCCCAGCTTTTAGCTGTAACAGAGAGAGAATAAGAGCTTCCACATCCAGCTTCCAGACTCCAGCAACTGCAGAAAGCTACAAATCCTGGTTCTGTGGGAGCTTGACTCCACCCCTTCAGGCTGCTTCTATTTTTCCAACTTTAAAAAGGAACTCAAAGCCTCACAAGCTGTTTACTTTATTCGCTTTGAGTAGACTGCTTTTCACTTCTATATCAATCTTTCTTCATAAACAAAAAACAACAGGACAAAATACACCTCGGAAAGCCATAGTTTGGTCTTTCCATCGCTTGTGCACACAGACAGTAGTGTGTACCAAGTTGCACTGCAGCAACTTGCACCTTCAATAGAACTTTCCAAAACTGCTGGGAGGACAAAGCATGGGAATACCAGCACTTGCAAGTCCCACTCCAAATCTGGCATAATATTGCCTCTACTTCACTATCTCTGGGTCAAATACTGGAATTCCCTCCCAAAAAATACTGTGGACGCAGCTCATTAAAGAAAGCGCAAGTGAAAATTGTCAAAGTCCAAGAGGACTGCAGGATGCCCTCTTTTTGGAGAGAGACAGCTGGTGGTGAGTTTAACTTGCTACAGGCCAGGGGCAAGATTGGGAAAGCAGGGCCTTCATGGTAACCTCAGCTGGAACAGGAATTGAACTTGTGCTGTTGACATAACAAAGTGGCAGATAACTACAGCTCAAAAGCAATTAAAGATAGCTGATGATTGCTGGCCAAGCTCACATCCCATGAACAAATAGTTGAAATGTCTTGCCTAAACTATACTGCAAACTCATCAATATTGCTAAATTAATTTCCATTTAATCAGTAACTATCACTATTCCCATGACTTCTATATAATTAAAACGTTGCAGTAATTTCCAGTCCACCAATTATACCTTCCATAACATTTTGTCAACATTTAGAACAAAGCCTTTGATGGGAAATTGAGATACAGAGTTTTATTTTTAAAGTGGAAGACACCAGCAGCATTCCAGAACCTCAAGAGAGTCAGAGGGCAGAGGTGAGTGCAGTGGCCAATACAAAGGTGGTGGTACTGGAGAAGCTGAAAGGTCTGAAGGTGGAGAGGTCACCAGGACTGGATAGAGCACACCCCAGAGTTCTAAAGGAGATACCGGAGGAGATTGTACAGGCATTGACGGTCATCTTTCAGGAATCACTGATTCATAATTCCTGGAAAGTGGAGTCTCAGGTAGGTAGGATAGGAAAGATGGCATGCTTTCTTTTCTTGGTCAGAACAGTGAGTATAGGACTTGGGAGGTCATGTTGCAGCTGTACATGACAGTAGTTAGGCCACTTTTGGAATATTGTGTGCAATTCTGGTCGTCTTCCTATAGAAAGAATGTTGTGAAATCTGAAAGGGTTCAGAAAAGATTTACACGAATCTTACCAGGGTTGGAGGGTTTGACCTATAGGGAGAGGCTAAATAGGCTGGGGCTGTTTTCGCTGGAGCGTCAGAGGCTGAGGGGTGACCTTATAGAGGTTTATAAAGTCATGAGGGGCATGGATAGGGTAAATAGACAAGGTATTTTCCCTGGGTTATGGGTTGTCAGAAAGACTTAAAAGGGACCTAAGGGGCACCTTTTTCACGCAGAGTGGTGCGTGTATGGAATGAGCTGCCAGAGGAAGTGAAGGAGGCTGGTACAAATACAATATTTAAAAGGCATCTGGATGATATATGAACACGAAGGGTTTGCAGGGATAAGGGCCAGGTGCTGGCAAATAGGATCAGATTAATTTAGCATATCTGGTCAGCATGGATGAGTTGCACCGAAGGGTCTGTTTCCATGCTGTACATCTCTATGACTGGAAAATGGTTAATGTAATAGCCCTGTTTAAGAAAGGAAGGAGGCGGAAGATAGGAAACTATAGGGTGGTTAGTCTGACCTTCATCATTCATAAGATTAATAAGGATGGAGACTGTGGAGTACATGAAAGTGCATGGTAAAATGGGACTGAGTCAGCATGGCTTGTTCAAGGGGAAGTTATGCCTAACAAATCTGTTAGAATTCTTTGAGGTGGTAACAAGCAATTTAGACAAAGGAGAGCCAGTGGACATGATCCATTTGAGTTCCCAGAAGGCTTTTGACAACGTAATGCACAGGAGGCTGTTAAAAAGGTAAGAACTCATGGTGTTAAGGCAAGATACTGGCATGAATAGAGGATTGGTTGACTGGCAGAAGGTGGGGATAAAGGGGTCTTTTTCAGAATGGCAGCTGGTGACTAGCAGAGGTCATGTTATACATTAACAATTTGGACAAAGACACAGGGAGCATTATTACTAAGTTTATTGATGACAAACACAGGTGGAGGGATGGGTAGTGTTTGGGAAGCAGGGAGGCTATAGAAGGATTTAGAAAGGCTAGGAAAATGGGTAAAAGTGGTTAATGGAATATAATGTGGGAAAGTGTGAGGTGACACACTTTGATAGGAAGAACAGGGTTGCCAACTATTTTCTAAACAGGGAAATGTTTCAGAAATCTGAAGTACAAAGGGTCTTGGCAGTCCTAGTTCAGGATTCTCTGAAGGTTAACAAGCAGGTTCAGTTGGCAGTTAGGAAGGCACATGCAATGTTAGCATTCATTTCAAAAGGACTAGAATACAAGAGCAGAGATGTTAGGCTGAAGCTGTATAAAACTCTGGTCAGACTGCATTTGGAATATTATGAGCAGTTTTGGGCCCAATACCTAAGGATGGATGTGCAGTTTAAGAGGGGATCCAGAAAAGGTTCACACAAATGATCCCAAAGATTAAAGGTAGCAGGTAGAAAGCAGGATTAGGCTATTGAATTAGATGATCAGCTATGTTTGTGATGAATGGTGGAGCAGCCTCGATAGGCCGAATGGCCTCCTCCTGCTCCTATCTTCCATGTTTCTATGAAGGGCCTGTCATATGACAAGCGGTTGAGGACTCTGGGTCTGTCCTCAATAGAGCTTAGAAGGATGGGGATGGGGCTCTGATCAAAATTTACAGAATACTGGATATGGTGGATCTGGAGAAGATATACCCCAAGTGGGGAGTGGCGAGGACCCCATAGGCACAGCCTCAGAGTAAAGGGATGAAGCTTTAGAACTGAGGAGGAGGAGGAATTTCCTCAGCCAGAAGGTGCTGAATCTGTGGAACTCAATGCCACAGAGGGCTGTGGAGGCCATGTATTTAATAAGGTTCTTGATTGCTGAGGAAACCAAGGTTACGGTAAGGCAGCAGGAGAAAGGGGTGATCAAATGGCAGAGCAGAACTGATGGGCTTAATGGCCTGTTTCTGCTTTTAGATTTTATGATTTCTTGTGGATTTCTATAACTATTTAATAATTCAATTTTGGCAGCAAACTCATCAAATCACAGAAAACTCTTTCTGAAAAGTGACTTATTTCCTTTGAACTAAAATAGTTAATTGTCCAAAATATAGTTTGACAAAAATACATGCTTATGCTTGAAAACAACTTACAATTATTCACTGAGGTGCCTTACATTCTTTAATAGTTCCATTAATCTTCTCCAGAAAGTTTGGGTTTAGATTGGACATGTTTGCACAGATAACAAAAATCAGCTTAAAGCTGAGAATGTGCAGTGTGAAGTTTTTTTTCCCATCAAAAGAACTTAGCTAGCCAAATGATAAGTCTTCAAAGGGGAATGGCATGATCAACTGCTTTAAATGTTGGAGATAAGTTCAGAAAGGTTAAAGAGTTGAGAGATGACCATGTGTTCAAAGGCCAAAGAGATTGAAATGAGATGATAATTAGACAGGGTAGGGCCAGATCAAGATTGTGTTAAAAAGGTGGGGAAATGACAGGGGCTTTGAAAGGAACTTTTCTGATACTCCCAGTAGATGAAACAATGGGCATTGAGTGGCTCAAATATTTTCCCACTATTGCTGTCAAATGTACCGGTGTGTTTTTCTCTAATTGATATCGCTCATTTTTTTGAAAAAAAGGAAAACACTATCTGCAGAGCATCAGAAAATAGGCTTAATTCTTTGTTCCTTTTTCTTTAATTATTCAGTGGTAGAAACATCTGGATAATGTCTAAAATCATCATTTTATTTGTTTGCCCTTTATCTACATGGACTATCAAAAATTCAAATGCCCAAAAAGTTATGCCTATTTTATAAAGGAACTTTAATAACCATAGATAATAGTGGTTCAACTGTACAGAAATAAATGATATGCATCGGTTCTAACATAATCCATGTTTCTCATACTAGCTGAAAGGTTGGCCATGCACTCTAAGAATATAAATCATTTTGTTCCCCCTCCTCCAACCAGTTTGAGACAGGCTGCTGCTAACTACAAGTTACAACTACATGGATTTCAGATTTTCTCCATGACTAATAGGCAAAGGATTTGTAATTACATAGACTACCAGGCAAGATAGACATGGAGTCCCAAAATTCATATTTTATCACAGCAGTAGCTGGTTTTATAAAGTGAGGAACCACCTGGATCCTCTCTACACAGTGCAATTGTTGTGCTATGATTGCTTAAAAATTTGGCTTTATTATACTTACTTTAATGAACTTCTATTGCTATAGTCAAGTGCAGAAAGCATTTACCCCAGATACAAAAGTCTACAACACCAAAGAGTACAATGGATGCAGGAAATTAAAGAACTACTGTGTTAGTCATGACATATGAATACCAATCCAGAGAAGGCACACCCACTGCAAAGCTACAGATAACATGGGACTAGATTCCAACAAGGTGCAGTGGCTATGCTTCTAGTGTGGCTGCTGAAATGCAGCAATAATTCTTTGCAAGAAGTTTATCAAATATTTCACCAACATCCTTCGGAACTTAATGATACAAATCAGCCCTGATTATCATCCCTGGGTATCTATTCCATACACTGACCACACACTGCATAAAAACCATCAAATCTATATTTTCACCCTGACACCTCTCTGTTCAATGTTATTGCTTTTCTGTTCCTGAGCAATAGTCATTGCCTGCTGGTCAATTCATTTCCATTTTGCTTACAAAGTGTTCTTATATTGTTTTGTCTAACTCGGTGATTGTGATTAGACACAATGTATAGTGCTATTCCTAAAATCTAACTAATCCCTGTTAAAATGTATCTGAATTGTAGTTAAATTGTATCTAACTGTAGTTCTTTCTCGTTTAAGTGTTTATTCACTGTAGCTGATATTTACATAAATTGACATTCACATCAATTTGAAAGTGATTGATGACATTCCATAAATTGGGTCATCTGGTTATTAAAAACTTGTGCAAATTTGCTTTGTTTTGAACACATTAATCAAACCTAATTTCTTTCCAAAATATTTTCTGTGAAAAAAAAGACCAAAATCTTCAAGGGTAACAGAGGCTCTGACTGACCTTTCCTTGGAGTGTGGAGCTATATCAACAGTTTGTCAACATGGCACCTTTGTTCAATGAAGGAAAAAACAAAGTAACGATAGACTAGTCAGTCTAACATTGACAATGGGTGAGACTTCTTGGGGTCACAATACGGAAAAAGAAATTCTCACCTACAAATACATGGATTAATTAAAGACAGCCAAAATGGATTTGTAAAAGGCAAGTTGATTCTTGATGAATTTAGTAGAGCTGTTTGAGGAAATTAGGTGAGTGTTGTGTACACAAGACAATTGATAGTATGTCACGTGGAAGCCTTTTGATGAAAGTTAAAGTACATCGCATTAAAGGGAGTGTAGTAATATTGGTATGAAGTTCATTAGAAAACATTAGTGATATTAACAGATTTTTTCAGACTGGAAAACTGTAAATGCTGGTCTCATTTATATTTTAAATATCTTGTATCTGTGTCAATTTCCTGTTAGCATTTTATCTTATAAATTTCCACAATGAAAATGGCTTATTGCCATACTGTAAAGACATCCACTCTCAGTGGAGATGTTGCAGTACTACCACTATTGGAAGCATGCAAATATAACAAGCAAAGATTTCATAGGCAGATTCCATTTTAAGTGTGATATGGGAATTTATGGTAGGAATATAAAAGTAAGGGCAAACTTATTGATTTTTACATCTTTAAGCCAAGTTTTAATAATTCCTCACCCTGTAACCCTGGAAAGAGGAGAATCAGGTTGCACTACTTCATGATATATCACTTTGAAAAATTGTTCTGCAGTGCCAGTTCATCAGTCCAATCACACTTGAAGAAATTTGAAATTGATTAAATTGGAAAATTAATAACTTACTTGATCAAGTGTATTTTTCTCATGACAATCATTGGAAAGTCAACTTCAAAGTATTTTTTTGGAAGCAAGTTTTGATCCTGGAAAATAAATTACTGTGTAATGTCAGGTAAACCAAAAATTAAGAGAACTTTTTGAATAGCTTCACTTCAAGAGTTGGTGAAATCAGACAAACAACACATTTGATTCTGTTTTTACACCCATCACTTTTACCTTGTATTCAGGCTAATTTCAATAAACTGATTTTGTACAGTTTGAAACTCAACTTTAAATATGAAATAAGTGACACACTTACAGTATGAAAATTCTCCAGAAAAGGCTATGTTATCTACACGTCATCGCCCCCTTTTTAAGAACATTTTAAATGTTAGCATATTTTTACACAATCATTTAGGACCATTTCAGGTAGCCCAACGTGACCAAAGTAGAACATGCACTGTTGAGTGCATTCCCAAGAGCAAAACCCTAATACAAATTACCAATTCAAACTAAAACTCTATAGCTGTTACATTAAAATTTAACCTTCATGGTTAATGATACAAAGATATGCTACAATGCCCAACTGAAGCCATTTTCAAGTTTAATTTAAATTTACATGCATCAATTTAAAGTGACTGCATCCATTATTTCCATATCAAACCACTCTCATGTGCTGCATGATGGAGCTCTGCCAGCAGCAGGCAGTGGCAGCGTCACTGGACTAGTAATCCAGCACCCTAGGGAAGTGTTTTGAGGACACTGATTCAAATTCCACCATGAGAGCTGATGAAATTTTGATAAAAGCTAACCTTTGCCAATTGAAAAACCCATCTGGTTTTTTTTCATGTCGTGTAAGGAAGGAAATCTGCCATCCTTAACTGTTTTGGCTTATATGCTGCGGATGTGGAGAGGACAGTCAACAACAATCTATTTTATTCTTAACTGAAATGGTCTGGAAAGCTGATCAGTTGAAGGGCAATTCTCAAGAAATTAAGTGTTAAAGGGAATAGGCAAGAGCGAAATAAGAGTAGAAGACAGATCATGAGTGTCCTGAATAGCAGAACAGGCTCAAACACCACAAATGGTCTATTGCTGCTCTTATGCCTTATACTTCCTTAATTCACTATTTTATATCTTGGTAACCATCTTATATTGATCTCCCTCAAAAGTAGAAACATCTATGTTAGGTCACTCCCAAAACCCCGATTTTCAAAGATAAAGGAAAATGAGACCAGGACTATTTTTCATCTCTTGATGAGCAGAACCTCTCAGTTCTGGTATGACCCTTATATCCTTTTTGCACTCTCTCCAACATCTTTAAATCCATTTTTCATACATTGACCAGAATGCACAATGTATTCTAAGCATAACCTAACCAAGGTTAAATACTAGACTAGCATTAGCTTTTCTAATGTCATCTCATTATTTTTCTTCAAGATTTATACCACTATTACCAGAGCAGAAATTTGTCAATTTTATGCTTATTCTACAACACATGATATTCTCCTTCACAGCTTTTTAAAAAAATCAAAGAATTGTGATTAAGATTCTCCTTTCTCCTTAATATCAATTTAGTAAACTTTTGAATGGAAATATACTAAGCATAAAGTACATTATGAGTTATTACTCATACAACTATGAAGAATCTTATTTATAATATCCAAGACGACAGGCACAATGGTGCAGGAACAATTTAACATGAAGAGCCAATGATTCATCTTCATCATAGAAACAGCTCAATAATACTTGCCAGGCAGTAAATCTCAATGACTCAAAGCCCATAAAGTGAAAGAGTTTTCAATATATCTCAATAAAAAAAATACAATTCTGTCTCCAAGCTCAGAGATAAACGCTCATATTTACCAATGTGTGATACTCAGCTGCATGTTAACCATGGGTATTGTTATCTTGCAATGACATACAATTTATATCATTGAATCATAGAGATGTACAGCACAGAAACAGAATCTTGGGTCCATTGCATGTATTCTAACTTGTGAAAATTTACAGAATGCCTCAAAAATGTTTTAATTTTATTTTTTTTTAATAATCACTATGAAGAGAGTTTTTCTTGTAGCACACTCTGCAGAAAGAGAATTAATATTAACATTTTTGACTTGCGATCTTTCATCAGAACAGGTGAAAAATCTGATGTAAGGTTACAGGCACTGCTTCTCTCTCCAGATGCTGCCCCATGTGCTGAGCATTTCCAGCTTTAAAGCTATACTATCACCAGCTAGTCTTCTTTAACAGAACTGCAATAAGATTCATTTTAGACTTTAAATGATAAACTATCTGCCAATACTATAAAAAATGCCAACTTTCCAGTGCAAAACCAGTATGTTAGTAAATTGACCAGATTCATTACCAAAGGTCCAACATATCCCAACATCCACAAAAAGCAACTTTAGAAGGACTCAAAGATTTGGTCCAACATTTACAAACAGGCTCAGTCAAATTTCCAGCATAAGAACTAGCTCCATGCAAGCTAGAAGTTAACATAATGAGGCTTTTTCTGGTGTTTATGAACAGAAAATGTAATTCCTTTCCAGGAAATGTTAATTTGAGCACTGTACCAAGTACAAATATGTTTTTCTAGTGTGACGTGATGTACTTTGATACAAAAAACATGGATAAACAGTAGAAAACAAAGGATCCTATTCAAAAAGGTGTGCAGGAGCAGAGAGACCTGAGTTTACACAAACATAAGTCATGCAAGGAAACAGAACAGACAAAGCTGTCATCAAGTATACAGTATTCTAGGCTTCATAAAAGGGACATAGAGTACAAGAGTAAGGAGGTTATGATAAACTTAAGGTTAGATCTCAGCTGGAGTATTGTCGAGTGCTCTGGACCACAAAATAGGATGGATAGGAATGCAACGGAGAGAGTGCATAAGAGGTTTAAAGAAAGGTTTCAGGGAGGAGGATTAATTAAAAGATGTTCTGTATTATCATATTACTGCACAGGAGTATAAGTCAATTTTACCTTGAGTCTCCAGAAAGTTGTGTCCAGGCCAGCACCAAGGTTTATAATCTGGCAATTGCAGCTAGTTTTCTTTATGAAGGCATCCAGCAATATATTCACAGCCTTTACACGGGCATAATAACCTACCAGCAAAACAACACCATTAGTTGCCTGTACGCTCATCAGCTGATAAAGGGGAAAATTAGGAACCGGGAGAGTCAGCATTGGTAAAGAGCACGACACTCTGTGGTCAAACAGCTAATGATACTCACTACATAGGCGTTCACATAAAGGCAAGCCATGAGTGAAATAGCAGAAATCTATCATGCAATCATAGAATCAATCACAGCATAGAAGGAGCGCTTCCAAGATTTGGGGAGGAGGGGTAGAAATTAACGCAAACAAAATAATCAAAAGAAAAGAAAATTTAGGCGTACTATAATACACTGCATGAAGCATGTTTTTGTTTTCCAATGCATTCGTTATAAATATAGTATGTAGTAAGTCGAAAAAGTGGTGCATTAAATGTGGATTCCTCACATCTAGCGTTCTTAATCTCAAACGTCCTGAAGGAACCTTTCAGCATTGAAAGGAAGTACGATTCCTTAGGAAGTAAAAGGAAAAAATGAGGGACTGAGCTTCTCATCACAGATGTCGAGGTTATCCCATCCCCTCAATGTTGGAGGAATAGCTGTAGCCAGTAGAAATAAAGAAAAATGTTGTAAAAATGGCTTCAGTAAAACCTCAAAATACACCTTAAATAAGTCAGCACCTTTATCCACTGAGTAGCTAAGCTACAAATCATCCAAGTGCACGGATTGGTCCTGTGCGGCTAATGTAGGAAGGGCGGTTGGCATGTACGCAGCATAGATGTACTCCTGCAGGGTGCCATGACCCTCAGGGGCAGCCCAGCCCCAGATACTACCTTTGCTTCCTTACCAGAGATGTTGAGGCCAAAACAAAAACAACCTGGGTTTTTCACTCCTCAAAACAGTAATAATCACGGAATAATCTGTAGTGCTGTTCACAGTTAAATAGACAAATATTTGTTATCTGGGGTCTCACATAAAAAAACAGCCTCTAGGGTAGTGAAAACCTTTCCTTTCCCCACAGAGGTGACTGCAGGAGGTCAGTATCTACAGTACTTTAAACGAGAGTGGGAAATTTTGGAAAAAGTAAGATGAGATATAGAAAGGAAAGAGGAGGAAAACTGCTACAAAGGTACAGGACTTACCTCTGTTGATTTCAGGAGCTTTCCTTTCACTTGGCTGCTTTATAAAATACTGTATGTAAGGGTCCTTCCAATAGTTCATACTCACGGCAAACCTGCCAAACAGAAGAACGAATCAATGAAAAAACAAAGTTAAACTGATAGGAATTTGGCCCGTCCTGTTGATTCTGCTATTGTAGCATTAACAGAACAATTAAGCAAACTGCTTTAGGTTCCATGGTAATCAGGAAAACTGCACTTTTACAAAAAAAAAGTCCTTCTTTAAATTAAAAAAAACTGTCTCAGATTTGCAGTCAGATGTGATCTTCGGTGTTAAAAGGTAATTACATTTTGGATAGGAATCCAGAAATGGTCAGGCTTCCTCGCAACCTCACTCCAAGGGATTGCTATGTTAGAGTGTTCAAAACAGATATCTATTTGCACTTCCTTACATTGTGAAATGTTCAGCCACAATGAAGTTTCACACAACAATTGAAGAATGACATCTGAAGTTTATAACCATCTCAGACTGAGGTACCACGTCAGCCTCCTCCTGGAGTTTCCAGATGCTGGTCTTCAGCCAACCTGATTTACTCCATGTGATACAAGAAAAGCTGAGCACATTGGACTCAGCAAAGGTTATGGGCTTTGTCAAAATCCCAGTTATAGAGCTGAAAATATGCACCTCAGAACTAGCTACATCCCTAGCTAAGTTGTTCCACCAGAACTACAATATTGGCATCTGACAATGTGGAAAAATTGTGCAGGTGTCCAATCCTCAAGTATGACAAAATGCAAACTGGTCAATTATTGCCCATCAGGCTACTGTAATTTGCCAAAGTAATGGAATTTGTCAACAACAGTGCTTTCATGTGGCATTTACCCATCAAAAGCTGGTCATTGATGGTCAGTTTGGGTTCCATCAGGACCTCACTGACTTCAGTTTAGCCCTAGTCTAGATATAAATAAAACAGATGAATTCTCGAGGTGAGGAAAGGAAGAGGGCTCTTAATACCTCAGTAATATTTGACGAACTGTGGCATCAAAGAGTCTTAATAAAACAGATATCAATGGGAATTAGGGAAAGACTCACTTCTGGTTGGATTCATGTCAAATACAGTGGTTTGGCCATGGGGCGGTGGGGTGGGGTTGGTTGGTGCAAGTTTCCCAGAGATGTTCTCTGAAGCACTCTGCGAGTAGGCATTCTGTCTCCCCAATGTAAAGGAGACTGCATAGGGAGCAACGGACACAGTAACTGATGTGTGGACATGCAGGTGAAATTTTGATGGATGTGGAAGACTTCTTTGGGGCCTTGAGTGGAGGTGAGGGGGGAGGTGTGGGCAATGACAGGCTTGAATTCTGTGACAAGTAACTCAATCCTAATTCCCCACCCTCTAATAAAACAGAAATCAGGGTCGTGATAGAAAACCTCATTTGCTCAGACAAATGCTGCTCCAACAACACTCAAACATCAACACCCATCCAGAACAAGGAAATCATTGACACACTATCCATCCTTTTGAATAGTCACATTTCACGATCAGCAAACAGCATCACCTACAAGACGCACTGTAGCAAATCGCTAAGTCTCCTCCAACTGCATCTTCCAAACAGGAGACCATTGAGGAAAACAAGAGCAGCAGCCACATAAGATTACCACTAACTGCCAGATCTCCTTATAGTCACAAAGCAACTTGGAACTCTGTCACCATTCTATCATAGAGTCATGGACATGTACAGCATGGAAACAGACCCTTCGGTCCAAATCATCCATGCCGACCAGATATCCCAATCCAATCTACTCCCACCTGCCAACACCTGGCCATACATCCCTCCAAACCCTTCCTATTCACGTACCTATCCAGATGCCTTTTAAACGTTGCAATAATGCCAGTCTCCATCACTTCCTCTGGCAGCTCATTCCATACATGTACGATCCTCTGTGTGAAAACGTTGCCCCTTGGGTCTCTTTTATATCTTTTCTCTCTCACCCTAAACCTATGCCCTTTAGTTCTGGACTCCCCACCCCAGGGAAAAGACCTTGTCTATTTATCCTATCCATGCCCTTCATGATTTTATAAGCCTCCACCGCACCAGGGAAAACAGCCCCAGCCTATTCAGCCTCTCCCTATAGCTCAAACCTTCCAACCCTGGCAACATCCTTGTAAATCTTTTCTGAACCCTTTCAAGTTTCACAACATCCTTCCGATAGGAAGGAGACCAGAATTGCACACAATATTCCAACTAATGTCTTGTACAGCTACATGATCTCCCAACTCCTGTACTCAATATTCTGACAAATAAAAGGAAAGCATACCAAATGCCTTCTTCACTATCCTATCTACCTGCGACTCCACTTTCAAGGAACTATGAACCTGCACTCCAAGATTGCTCTGCTCAGCAACTCTCCCCAGAACCTTACCATGAAGTGTTTAAGTCCTGCTAAGATTTGCTTTCCCAAAATGCAGATCCTCGCATTTATCCAAATTAAATTCCATCTGCCACTCCTCAGCCCATTGGCCCATCTGATCAAGGTTCCACTGTAATCTGAGAGAACCTTCTTCGCTGTCCACTACACCACCAAGTTTGGTGTCATCTGCAAACTTACTAACTTGTACCTCTTATGCTCACATCCAATTCATTTATATAAATGATGAAAAGTAGTGGACCCAGCACCGATCCTTGTGACATTCCACTGGTCACAGGCCTCCAGTCTGAAACGCAACCCTCCACCACCATCCTCTGTCTTCTATCTTTGAGCCATTTCTGTATCCAAATGGCTAGTTCTCCCTGTATTCCACGAGATTTAACCTTGCCAACCATTCTCCCATAGGGAACCTTGTCGAATGCCTTACTGAAGTCCATATAGATCACATCTACCGCTCTACCTTCATCAATCCTCTACATTACTTCTTAAAAAAAATCAAGTTTGTGAGACATGATTTGCCACACACAAAGTCATGTTGACTATCCCTAATCAGTCCTTGCCTTTCCAAATACATGTACATCCTGTCCCTCAAGATTCCCTTTGACAACTTGCCCACCACTGACATCAGGCTCACCAGTCTATAGTACCCTGGCTTGTCCTTACCATCTTTCTTAAACAGTGGCACGTTAGGCAGCCTCCAGTCTTCTGGCACCTCACCTGTGACGATCAATGATATAGATATCTCAGCAAAAGGTCCAGCAATCACTTCCCTAGCTTCCCGAAGAGTTCTAGGGTACACCTTATCAGGTCCTGGGGAGTTTTCCACTTATGTGTTTCAAGACATCCAGCACTTCCCCCTCTGTAATATGGACATTTTTCAAGATGTCACCATGTATTTCCCTACATTCTATATCTTGCATGTCTTCCATGTCCTTTTCCATAGTAAACATTGATGCAAAATACTAATTCAATATCTCCCCCATCTCCTGCAGCCCCAGACAAAGGCCATCTTGCTGATCTTTGAGGGGCTCTATTCTCTCCTCAGTTAGCTTTTAGTCCTTAATGTATTTTTTAAAACCCTTTGGATTCTCCTTAACTCTATTTGCCAAAACTATCTCATGTCCCATTTTTGCCCTCCTGATTTCCCTCTTAAGTATACTCCTACTGCCTTTATACTCTAAGGATTCACTTGATCTAACCTTACATATGCTTCCTTCTTTTTCTTTACCAAACCCTCAATTTCTTTAGTCATCCAGCATTCCCTATACCTACCAGCCTTTCCTTTCACTCTAACAGGAATATATTGTCTCTGGACTCTCGTTATCTCATTTCTAAAGGCTTCCCATTTTCCAGCTGTCCCTTTACCTGCAAACATCTGCCCCCAGTCAGCTTTTGAAAGTTATTGCCTAATGCCATCAAAAGTGGCCTTCCTCCAATTTAGAACTTCAACTTTTAGATCTGGTCTATCCTTTTCCATCACTATTTTAAAACTAATAAAACTATTGTCGCTAGCCCCAAAGTGCTCCCGCACTGACACCTCAGTCACCTGCCTTGCCTTATTTCCCAAGAGGACGTCAAGATTTGCACCTTCCCTAGTAGGTACATTCACATACTGAATCAGAAAATTTTTTTGCTTAACAAATTCTTCTCCATCTAAACCCTTAACACTATGCCAGTCCCAGTCTATGTCTGGAAAGTTAAAATCCCCTACCATAACCACCCTATTATTCTTGCAGATAATTGAGATCTCCTTACAAATTTGTTTCTCAATTTCCCGCTGACTATTGGGGGGCCTAGAATACAATCCCAGTCAGGTGATCATCCCTTTCTTATTTCTCAGTTCCACCCAAATAACTTCCCTGGATTCATTTCCAGGAAATATCCTCCCTCAGTCCAGCTGTAATGCTATCCCTTATTAAAAACGCCACTCCCCCTCCTCTCTTGCCTCCCTTTCTATCCTTTGTGTAGCATTTGTATCTTGGAACATTGAGCTGCCAGTCCTGTCCATCCCTGAGCCATGTTTGTGTAATTGCTATGATATCCCAATGCCATGTTCCTAATATCAATTGGTCAAAATCCTGGAATGTCCTAACAAACAGCATTGTTAGATATGCCACAAGTCGTTGCAACAAGGACTGCAGTAGTTAAAGACAATAGCTCAAAACCAACCACATGCAAGGTAAATGTAACAAATGCTGGATTTACCAGCAATGACGTCACGCCCCAGTAACGAATTAAATAAAGTTCACCGTGAACAGAATTTAACCACATCCTGCACCATGCGTCATGTAATAGATTTTCACACGCAGTGGTTTGCAGATATATCCTGTACTTTGGTAGTTCAGCAATTCCTACCTTTTACAAACTGTTGCATCATCACATGTGGAGCGGACCGCTTCATCTGCTGTGTCATTACAGCCAGTGAAAGAATGATTGGTAGCCATCAGAATCTCACACTGCAAGGGTAGCAAATATTGCACCAGCGTGAATTGAGAAGATAACACCTATCTTGCACACGTTCAAACCTCTTTAACAACAGTTTCAGCGAATTGTTTAAACTATATTCTGATTATCATTATTTAAAAAGATATATATTTGCCTGTTACTCTTAGACTTAAAAATACAAAGGTTGCATTTTCCTACAATTATCGAAAAGCCATTTCCTCTTTCAAATTAAGTGCCATTTAAGGATCGTTTTCCATTATTTCAAACAAAATACAAAGAAATTGTGAAATTAGTTATACTAAAAATTTAAACAGATTATGAGATACTAGATTATGAGATACTAAATTCAAAAATTTGTGTTAAACAGATTATGAGATACTAGATTATATTAATAAAATTTATAGCGTTAGACGCTAGTAGAATATAACACAATGGGATGCGAGGAGCTTAAAATTCAATTAGAATATGTGCCTGAGTCTACTCGATGATCCTCAGTAAAGTGCATTGAAGTCTGTCGGGTTTCTGTGAGTGATGAACCCTGAAGGTTGTTACCATCTGCTAATGTCTACATTCCTTCCCTGGGACTTTTGCAGATAGTAACATGAGAAAGTAACACCTACACTTCCTGTCTACGTAAAGCGGCTACAGCGACTTTGCAACAACACACTTCCCGATTGGCTCTCGCGGCAAATGATGGTTCTACCTCATTGGTCAGTCTGGTTTCGGCCGCGCTGATTGGTGTAGCGTTTGTTCAAAGTGGGCAATACTTCCGGGGTTTAAAGAGGCGACGTTTAATGAAGTAAATAGTGGATAAGTGATTTGAGTGGATGCAAGTTTAGAATGCCATTGAAAATTGTAGCTTTTATGCATTCGGTGGCATAAGACATTTGTCTACGCCAGTACACTTCAAAAATAGAACGCTAAGTTTTTAAAGGCTTAATGGAAATGCAAGTCTTTTATTCTTCTCCTTGACTTCAATCAATATAATTTTCCCCACATTCACAATCTTCTGGGTCTCCTCTACATTCCTGTAGGTTATGTGATGATCTCATCGGAGTGGAGTGGACTTAATGGGCCGAATGGCATTACTTCCACTCCTATGGCTTACGGTCATTAAAATATGCAAGATTCTGAAGCGGTTGTAAAGTAGACACAGATGGATCTTCCCAAATCTTTTATTATCAGTGACTTTAAAATTTTCATTAACTTCAGGAATAAAAAAAACATCTTTTCACTTGCTTTCTTTGTAGTCGGAGTCTGGCCTACAATTTGTAATTTAAGCCATGTTCATCATTTTAATAATGAGAACTTAGGAACCTCACAATTGTTAATACTCCCATTGGACCTTCATAGCAACCATTGCCTCAAGTCTGTGTACCCCAGTTTGGTCAGCTCTGTACTATGAGATTGTTTCTCCTGATTGGAATGTAGAAGTCATGAGCTTAAATCTTAGGATAAAGGGTTGATCACTTGGGACTGATGAGAAATGTGTTCGCTCGGCTTTATAAATCTAAGTAAGTTTCTACCTGGGAGGGTTATGGACATGCCTGTAAATGAATGTATTTAAGGTTTTGTTGGTCTCTCTAAAATGTAAACAATATGGAGTTAGGACAGGAAAGTAGATTGGGAGCTGAAGATCGGCCATACGTTTGAGGTGCAACCACTATCCAACATCATACAATTAAATTAATTCACAATGACTACACTTATTTTCGGATTGAAGCTTCTTGCAGGCAATACAATTTCCCCAGCCAATCAATATTACTATCTTTTAAGTTCTCAGTTTTGTGCCATGCATCGCTTCATTTTACCTTGGGCAATGTAATCACAAGGATATTTTGATTCAATGTCTGAAACGTATAGCAGTTACCAAAATGCTTTGCTTTTTAACTAACTTTTGTTCGAAAGTTTAAGGGCCAGGGCCATATCTGTTTTTTTCTTTGGTAAGGACATTACCTGTGTGCACATATCCACTGATTTTTCCACTGGTCATGAGCTGTGGATTCAGAGAACACAGATGTGAAATTATACCCCGACAATTTACACTTGCTTTCAGACATTTTTATAAAAGTAACTCAGATTATAATCTTCTGTCTCAAAAATGTTTGTAAGGTTCCAATCTTCACCTTTAGGCAACCATCTTCTGTTGCCATTTTAATTCTATGCCAAACCTGATGGTAAAATGTGATTCGAGAGCCAGTCCTTTTCCTTGTTAATAGGTTTTTTACAGAATGCTGTGCTGCAAATATCTGGCTCTTACCTACAAAAGTGTCCCAGGAGTCTCTGTTTATAGCTGCTCTAGACACATAATTATGTTCTCAAGATTATGGATATACAGTTAACATGCAATTAATACTAATGACAGAGAAAGAAAGAGGAATAAAATTCTGCAGGCAGAATTTAAGGAACTAGGAAAGAAACAGTCATAGAGGTACTAAGCTCTGGAATATTCCTAGTTCCAAATACTATTGGGTATAGAAATAGGGAAATAGAATAGGTGTATGAGTGACTGAGACATGGTGCAGGGCTGAAGGCTTTTAGTTCTTGGGACACTGGGATAGGTTCATGGGTGATGGGATTTGTACAGGCTGCATAGATTGCACTTGAATTGAGCAAGGATCATTGTCCTTACGGGGCAATTTCTTAGTGTTATTGAGGAGGATATAAACTGATGGGGGGATGGGATCTAGAGGGACAGTATTAGAGAGGTAAACAAGGTGCACAAAGAATTGGGAGAGACAGATAATGCTAGAGTACAAAACAATTTAGGAGGGGTCAGAGTCAGGGATAATGCAATATGATGTGAAGTGGATTTCCAGTGTTTGTGTTTGGATACATGAAATGTAGTAAGGTTGATGAGCTGCAGGCACACTGGGATATGGGACAATAATGTTGTGATGATAATGAAGACTTGGGTTCAAAAAAGGTTGGTTACTAAGTCCTGGTTGCAATGTGTTAAGATAGAAAAGAAAGGACCAGGTGATCCTATATTGACTGAGGATACAATTGCATTGCTGGAGAAAGAGAAAGCCCTTGAGAGTTTAAAGACAATTACTTGATTAGAACTAAGAAACAATAGAAGTACAACATACTAGTGAGTACATTTTATATGACTCAAAATAGTGGGAAGGATGAAATAGAACAAATTTGCAGGGAAGTTGCAGAGAAATGTAAAAATTATTAAGTATTCGTAATGCAGAATGTAATTATCCTAATACAGACTGGAATACTACGAGTTTAAAGTTTTTGTGAAGATCTGTAGTTCTGGAGCTGGTTGGATTTGTTGTTGGTCTGTTCAGCAAGCTGGTAGTTTTGTCCCTTTCTAGGTGACATCATCAGTGCTATATTGCCTCCTGTGAAACACTACTGTACTGTTCTGCTTTGAATTTATCTGGTTCTGTTTGAACTGTGCTAGTTCTGGTTTTTCCATTGCAGCGGTTTGTATATTGAGTCCAGGTCATTGTGTTTGTTGATGGAGTCTGAGGATGAGTACCATGCTTCCAGGAATTCCCTCGCTGTTCTTTGTTTAGCCTATCCTAGTATCGTTGTGTTGCCCCAGTCAAACTAAAGGTTCTTGTTGTCCGTGTGTATAGATACCAGGGAGAGATACCAGGGAGAGTTGGTCCTGTTGCTTAGTTGCTAGCTGTGTTCATGGATGCAGGTCGCTGGCTGTCTGTCTGTTTGTCCTATATTGTGCTTTGTGCAGTCACTGCATGGGATTTTGGAAATTACATTTGTCCTGCACACGGTGCATATCGGGTCCTTTATACTAGTGAGCTGTTGTCTGAATGTAGCTGTCGGTTTGTGTGCTGTCAAGATCCCTAGCAGTCTGAGCAGTCTAATTGTCAGTTCCTAAATGTTTTTTAATGTATGAGAGAGTAGCCATCACACAGGTCATGTCGATTGAGTGTACCTCAACTGGAATGGAGAGTGAATTCCATGCCACTGGGGTTAATCTGATCTATACTCTCGCTGTCTAAGCAATTGAATAACCAGTTAACCAACTCCCTCTCACATATGTTAGGTTTATAATACAAGTGAAATCCAGGCTGTATATAAGAAATACAGATGAAAAGACAGAATATATGAAAACAATCTAGTATCCAGCATTGGAGATAATATGCAAAGGATCCCCAATTTACAAACCTTCAACTGATGAACTTTCTTACTTACGAGTAAGATCCCATACATGGCTGCATTAATATTAACTTTGGAGATTTGACAAGCTAAGGTTTCCTTGTACTAATGACCAGCTACTTTATATTGTCCTGCATTATGTTCTGATTTGGATACAAATTGACTTACAAACATTTTCAAGCTGGGGTCTGCCTGTAAAGTCAAATAGTAAAAGTTTGATAAAAGGAGGGGAGGGCCAAATAGGGACCAAAAAAAAGGAGATTTATGCATTGAGGCAAAGGGCATGGTTGAGGAAATAAATGAGTTATTACCACATCTCTTTATCAAGGAAGTAGGCACTGTCCAGAAAAAAGAGCAGGTAATGAATACACAAGAAAGATTTAAAATTGATATGGAGGATATACGAATAGACTGATTATATTCATCAGAGTGGAAATGAGATGAATCCGAAAGCCTAAGAAAAAGAGTTGAAATTGCAGGTGTACTTGCCATAATCTTCCAGTCCTCTTAAGATACAAGAATCCTGCCAGAGGACTGGAGAATTGCAAGTGTTTAAATAATTATTCAAAAGATGGTATATTGTAAGGATAAGCTTATTATCTACAGTTTAATCCAACAAAATGTCTATGCGGGTAATGTGGTGCACATGGATTTTCAAAGAGTATTGAATAAGTGCCACTTAACATGCATGTCAGCAAAGCTGGAGCCAATTGCAGGAAAGGACAGCAACATCATAACGTTGGTTGAGTGACTGGAAAAAAATGATTAGTGGTGCATTTTTTTTTTGGACTGAGTAGAGATATAGAGTAAGATTCCACAAGGGTTGCTATTAGTGCCATTGCTTTTCTTGACTTATATGAGACAAGGATGTGTAAGTCACAATTTCAAACTTTGCAGATAACAAAAACTTGGACATATTATAAACTATGTGGTAAACCTCAAGTGGGTATGGACAGGCAGGTGCAATGGTGATGTTTGGTCGAGGAAATTTAACACAGAGAAGTGTAAAGGGACACATTAGAATGAATGAGGAGAAGCAATATTAAAAAAAACCCCAAAGATACAATTCTGTAGCAGAGAAGAAGCATAGGGGCCTGTGGTGTACTTGCAAAATTTGTTGAATGTAGCCGGGCGCACACAGAAAGCAATTAAAAAGTCATTTGGGAACCTGTGCTTTATAAATGAAGACATAGAATGAAAAGCAAGAAAGTTAGAGTAAGTATTTATAAAACACTGGTTTCACATCAACAAAAGTGTTGTGTTCCGTTCTGTGGTATCTTTAAAGTTAATATTAATACACCAATGTATGGGATCTTGTTCGTAAAAGTTCATAAGTTGAAAGTTTGTAAACTGGGGATTCCTTATATACTACCTCTAATGCTGGATCTCTTATATATAGAAGAGATGTAAAGGCATTCGAGAGAGTGTTGAAAACATTTACCAGAATGATTTCGGGTTTGAGAAACTTCAGTTACATGGATAAATTGATGAAGCTGGATGTTTTCTTTATACATGAGAAAAGTGAGATGGGTTTCATAGACATATTTAAAATCATCTTTATTAGCAAAAGAGTTGAGAAGTAGAGGACACTGATTTGAGGTAATCGACAAAAGAAGCAACAACAGCACGGAGGAAAACTTCTTAATTTAGTGAGTGGTAGTATTTGGAATGCATTACCTTACCATGCAATAGAGGCAGATTCAATCAAGATGTTCAAATGACAAATTATCTAAAAAGGATGCATCAATGAGGATACAAATAAAGTGCAGGAGATTGAGATTAACTGTGTAGAACTGAGGTAGCAGGCATGGAATGACAGTTCAAATACATTCCCATGCTGTAACTATTCAAGCATTCTATGATTCATCACAAAGTGCCATGGAATGCTTTCCTTTTCTAAATTCTTTCAAGGGATGTGGGAGTTGCTGGCTAGGCTATCATTTATTGCTTATTCCTAATTGTTCTTGAGAAGCTGCTGAACCCCTTCATGGACTACAGCAGTCTGTTTGCGGTAGATGCACCCATTGTGCAGTTAGGAAAGGTATTCTAGCATTTTGATCCACTGACAGTGAAGGAATGGCAAGGGTTGAAAAGCTTGGAGGGGAACTTATAGTTGGTGGTGTTCCATTGCATTCATTGTCTTTGTCCTTCTAGGTAATAGAAATGGGGTTTGGCAGGCTGTTGCTTGATTAGTCTGTGGGACAGCTCTCTGAAATTTGGAGTGTGTTACTGGAAAAGCACAGCAGGTCAGGCAGCATCCGAGGAGCAGGAAAATCGACGTTTCGGGCAGGAGCCGAAAGATTCCTGATGAAGGTCTCCAGCCCGAAAGGTTGATTTTCCTGCTCTTCGGAAGCTGCCTGACCTGCTGTGCCTTTCCAGCAGCACACTCTCAACTCTGATCTCCAGCCCTCACTGTCTCCTCTCTCAAATTTGGCCCAAGTTCATCTGAAATGTTAGTAAAGGTGTACTTTGCAGACCTGGTAGGGTGTTCAATTGCTGATTCTAGTGCGCAGCTTGATTTGGAGTGGTCTGTCTATTTTCATTCCTTTCAGCTTTTTCCTAGTGGTTTGCTACTAAGTGGGCGGCACGGTGGCACTGCTGCCTCACAGCGCCTGAGACCCGGGTTCAATTCCCACCTCAGGCGACTGACTGTGTGGAGTTTGCACGTTCTCCCCGTGTCTGCGTGAGTTTCCTCCGGGTGCTCCGGTTTCCTCCTACAGTCCAAAGATGTGCAGGTTAGGTGAATTGGCCATGCTAAATTGACCGTAGTGTTAGGTAAGGGGTAAATGCAGGGGTATGAGTGGGTTGCGCTTCGGTGGGTCGGTATGGACTTGTTGGGCTGAAGGACCTGTTTCCACGCTGTAATGTAATGTAATCTAATCTAAGTGGATTACTAGATCACTTCAGATGATATTTAAAGTTCAGCCATATTTGTGTATGAAATAACTGCACAGAGGCCAACTCCTGTCACCCTTTAATTACTAGTGCCCAGCCAGCTCAGAGTCTATCTTCAACTGAGGAGATTCTAATCTCCTGGTTATATAGTTTTTTTCCTGTCACCAAGTCACCCTTTATTTACATATGCACAGTACGGTGGCCAGCCCACCTCAGAGTCAGTCCCTTAAGACAAACCAAAGACATTGAGTTGCAAAGAGACAGTCATTGACAGCAGCGGGAATCAAACCCATGCCTCAACTGCGACTAGAACTTGAATCAAGTGCCTTAGATTGCTTAGCCACACTACCACATGCTTCTCCTGATTATATTGGTCAGCCAGGGCTTTCCTGATTGGCCCAGGTTAACAACCCCGATCGAGAACCTTGTACTTAAGAAGGTCAAGCTGGTCCCAATCGCTACAGACTGCAGCTGCGGTGATATTGAAACCAGGCCAGACCAGACCAGACCAGACCAGACCAGACCAGACCAGACCAGACCAGACCAGACCAGACCAGACCATGATGGGAGATTTCCCTTCCTGAAGGACATGAGTGAAACAGATTGGCTTTTACAACAACAGTTTCATGGTCACCTAACTGAGAGTAATATAAGCTTTATATTCAGAGTTAAGGATTGCATTTAAATTCAGCTCCCTTAGTGGGACTTGAACAGTTATCCCAGAGTATTAGCCAGTGTCTCTGGATTGCTTGCCCAGTGACATTACTGGCAGGCTGCCCAGACCCTGGACAATAAATAAATAAAAGATCTGTGGAAGAAAATTGAAGCCTTTGAAATGTGGACACTAAGCCATTTTTTAAAAATTCAGATATAAATCCTAAAACAAATGAAGAAGTTCTTGAAACTGCAAGAGCAAAACAGAATTCCATAAAAGAAAATGCTCATATCTCTGCCATGTAATCAAAATCAAAAAGCTACCATGATCTCTTTAAAAGGGCAAAGTAGAGGGCAGTAAAAAGAGGGGTTGACCAAGGCATAGTTGGAAGCCAAATGTCAGAAAATGGCTGTAGTGGATATGTGAGGATGGCACAAAACAGAGGAGTGTTACATATTGTCTCTTGTTGGGAGTAGCTACAGGCTGACCAAGAATTTTATAAAATGTGAACTTCCTTTGAACCATCACCATCATCTCCAACCCTTTGGTGTCATCTGCCATGGACTGAGATTGTATACATAGGTTATTAATAAATGCCAAGAACAAGAGTTCTTACACACATACTTTGATCATGTGACTAAGTTCGAAAGCTATTCTTCATACTGTTTTCTGGTTCTTTTGGCTGGTTACAAATCAGTATTCATGCTACTTACACTGCA
Organism: Chiloscyllium plagiosum; assembly: GCF_004010195.1. Lineage (NCBI taxonomy): Eukaryota > Metazoa > Chordata > Chondrichthyes > Orectolobiformes > Hemiscylliidae > Chiloscyllium > Chiloscyllium plagiosum. Next base: position 33,893,129 of record NC_057730.1, read on the forward strand.
GATCATAGTCAAGAATTTAGCCATTGGCCTTAGTGACCAGAGTGTGGCTGCAACTGTTTTAGTAGACGAGGATCTACTTGTGTTCTGAAATTTTAGTCATAATTCTATGTGATACCATTTAGTAACATTAGATGGCAGTAAAGGCAAATGTCATCGTTTAACATGAACAGAGGATTGATCAATGATAGGTCCTCTGGAATTCCAATTTTTATGAATATTTACTTATAGTCTCTTGTAACTTCATGTGTAAAATCAATAACATTTATTTTTTAAATACTAATACATAAATTGTACATTAATTTAACTAAAATTCATACGTTTATTGACGATGTCCAGCAAATCATCAAGGCTGAAAATTAGCCTTTGTTGAGCTTTTGACGTGCATGCAGTAACATAACCATGAGGAAATATAAGATCTGCTAAAGACCCTTTCGTATAGTATAGTTGGAGAACACTGAATAATGACTGACATAGCTCTTGTTTGAGTGTGTTTTATTTTGTATTTTGTGAACTCTAAAAATTTTAATACAATTATTGAAATTGGAAACTCAAGTGAGGAAATCTGATATGTAGATAAATGCTTCATCTGCACAGGATAAATATTGTGCTCTGTTCTTTCAGTTGCTAATAAATGTAGAAGGGTCATCAAAACTCTTCAAATGCATTTGTGTTTCCCTGACTCTTGTCTCGCAGCTCTGCTTCCCAATTTCTTATCACTCTAGTTTAAACCCTCCCCCACAGTACTAGGGAATGTTCCTTGAATGGATGTTGGTGTTGGTGTTGCTGTGGTACAACCTATCGAGGTTGTACAGATTCCCATCTTCCCCAGAATCAGTCCAGTCCTTAAGAATCTAAATCCCTACCTCTATTCAATCCCTCCATCTAACATTCAGCTGGTCTATCCTCCTATTTCCTGTCTCACTAGTACAGTGCACTGAGAGTAATCCTGAGATTATTACCTTTGGAGTTCAGATTTTTTAATGGATGTCCTAGCTCCCCATACTGAGCTTGCAAGACCTCATTCTCCTTTTTATCTACATCATTGGTCCCAATATGGACAACAACCTCTTGCTAATTTCTCTTCCACTTTTTAGGACAAATAAAATTTGCAGAGAGCAAGTATTGACCAGTGGTCTGAATTCTCTCTCTCTATGCAATAAACTATGTTCCCTGGAATTATTATTTTTTTTGCATGGATCTCTGAGGTTCGTGTGTGGCAGCAGCTTCTGAAATTAGAAGTCAATGAACATCAGCAAGGCATTTGACAAGGTTTTGCTTGGTAGACCAGTTAGCAAGGTCAGATTGCATCGAGTCCAGGGAGAGCTAGCCACTTGGATATAAAATTGGCTTGAAGGTAAGAGACAGAGGGTGGTGGTGGCGGATTGTTTTTTGGACTGGATGCCTGTGACCAGCGATGTGCTTCAGGAATCTATGTTGAGTCCACATTTGTATGGATTATTTGGATGGGAATATGGGAGGGGTGGTTGGTGTGTTTGCAGATGACATCAAGATTGATGGTGTGTGGGCGGTGGGGAGGGTTTTTCGGGGTGCGGCGGGACCTTGAGCAGATGGGCTGAGGAGTGGCAGATGGAGTTTGGTTTGGATGGATGTGGGGTGTTGTGTTTTGGTGGGGCGGATCATGGCGGGACTTGTACGCTCGATGGTGGGATCTTGGGGAGTGTTGCTGCACAGGAAGACCTGGGGGTGCAGGCTCATAGTTCAATGAATACCACCCTGTTGCACTTACACCCATCATCATGAAGTGCTTCGAGAGATTCATGATGAGGCATATTAAGACCTTGCTGCCACTCCCCCACTGGACACCCTGCAGTTCACGTATCGACCCAACTGCTCAACAGATGATGCCATTTCCACCAGCCTCCATTGGACCCTCACCCACCTGAAGAAAGAAAACCCGTTCATCAGACTACTGTTCATAGACTTCAGTTCTGCATTTACCATTATCATTCCTCAGCACCTGATTGGAAAGCTGAGTCTGCAGGGCCTAAATCCTGGACTTGCTGACTTGGAGACCTCAGTCAGTCCACTGGGAACAGCAACTCCAACACAATCATACTGAGCACGGAGGGGCCCCCCCAGGACTGTGTGCTCAGTCCGCTGCTGTTCACCATGCTGACACACGACCGTGCAGCAATGCGCAGGTCGAATCACATCATCAAGTTCACTGATGACAAGGCTGTAATGGGTCTCATCAGCACGAATGATGAGTCATCATACAGAGAGGAGGTGCATTGGCTAACAGACTGGTGCAGAGCCAACAAGCTGTCTCTGAATGTGGACAAGATGAAATAAATGGTTGCTGACTTCAGGAGGGCACAGAGCAATCACTCTCTGCTAGATATTGACGGCTCCACTGTGTAGATTGTAAAGAGCACCAAGTATCTTGGTGTCCACCTGGCGGAGAATCTCACCTGGACCCTCAACACCAGCTCCATAGCCAAGAAAGCCCAGCAGTGTCTCTATTTTCTGCACAGGCTGAGGAAATCCCACCTTCTACCCCCTCATCCTCACCACATTCTACAGAAAGTACATTGAGAGTGCTGTGAGCTGCTGCACCCCTGCCTAGTTCAGGAATTGCACCGCCTCGGATTGTAAGACCCGACAACGATGTAAATGTCAATTACAGACATTTACACCACACGCTACATCCGAAAGGTGAAGAGCATTGTGGAAGACCCCACACACCCCTCAATCAAACTCTTCTCCCTCCTGCCATCTGGCAGAAGATACCAGAGCATTTAGTCTCTCACAACCAGTCTGTGCAACAATTTCTTCCCCCAAGCCTTCAGTCTCCTTAACACAGTATGATCGGATCTGAAATTCTTTGCACAACTTTGAATTGCTGCTAGAAATATATCTATTATTTATCATTCTTCTGTTACACTTTTTTGCATGTTTTGCACTTTTTATGCACTTTATGTCGTGAATGATTGTGTAGTTTGTGCTGTCCATGTAGCACCCTCAGTCCTGGAGGAACGCTGTCTCATGTTTACGTACCACTTGTACATATGGTAGAAATGGCAAAAAGCTACTCTACCCTACTCTACCTTGGGTGGCGGAGAGGGTGTTTGGTATGCTTGCCTTTGTTGGTCAGTCCATTGGGTGTGGGAGTTGGGATGTCATGTTGCAGCTGTGCAGGCCAATGGTTGGGCCAGAATTGGAATACTGCATTCTAGAGAGGTCAGTCTTTGTTCAGGAGGGTTTCCTGACAAAGTGTGTAGGAGAAAGTGAGGACTGCAGATGCTGGAGATCAGAGCTGAAAATGTGTTGCTGGAAAAGCGCAGCAGGTCAGACAGCATCCAAGGAGCAGGAGAATCGATGTTTCGGGCATAAGCCCGTCTTCATGAATGAGGAGGGTGTGCCAAGCAGGCTAAGATAAAAGGTAGGGAGGAGGGACTTGGGGGAGAGGCATTGGAAATGCTATAGGTGAAAGGAGGTTAAGGTGAGGGTGATAGGCCGGAGTGGGGGTGGGGCAGAGAGGTCAGGAAGAAGATTGCAGGTTAGGAAGGTGGTGCTGAGTTCCAGGGTTGGGAC
>NC_057730.1:33898991-33911117 GCF_004010195.1 Chiloscyllium plagiosum
GAATTCAGCACCACCTTCCTAACCTGCAATCTTCTTCCTGACCTCTCCGTCCCCACCCCCACTCCGGCCTATCACCCTCACCTTAACCTCCTTCCACCTATCACATTTCCCATGCCCCTCCCCCAAGTCCCTCCTCCCTACCTTTTATCTTAGCCTGCTGGACACACTTTCCTCATTCCTGAAGAAGGGCTCATGCCCGAAATGTCGATTCTCCTGCTCCTTGGATGCTGCCTGACCTGCCGCGCTTTTCCAGCAACACATTTTCAGCTCTGACAAAGTCTGTAGACAGGCCAACGAGGGGCCAGGTCTCATTAGATTTGATACTGGGTAATGAACCCGGCCGGTGTTGGATGCGCTTTTCCAGCAACACATTTTCAGCTCTGACAAAGTCTGTAGACAGGCCAACGAGGGGCCAGGTCTCATTAGATTTGATACTGGGTAATGAACCCGGCCAGGTGTTGGATTTGAAGGAAAGTGAGCACTTTGGTGATCGTGACCACAATTCAGTTATGTTTACTTTAGTGATGGAAAGGGATTTCTATATATTGCAGGGTAACAGTTATAGCTGGGGGAAAGGCAATTACGATGCAATTAGGCAAGATTTAGGATGCATAGGGTGGAGAAGAAATCTGCAGGGGATGAGCACAACTGAAATGTGGATCTTATTCAAGTACTGCGTGTCCTTGATAAGTATGTACCTGTCAGACAGGGGGGATGTTGAGTGCAGGAACTGTGGTTTACAAAGGAAGTTGAATCTCTTATCAATTGGAAGAAGAAGGCTTATGTTAGGATGAGGTGTGCAGGCTCAGCTAAGGCATTTGAGAGTTACAGGTTAGCTAGGAAAGACCTAAAGAAAGAGTTGAGAAGAGCTCGGAGGTTACATGGCAAGTCATTGGTGGATAGGATCAAGGGAAACCCTAAGGCTTTCTATACGTATATCAGGAATAAAAGAATGATTAGAGAAAGACTAGGGCCAATCAAGGACAGTGGTGCGAAGTTGTGCATGGAGTCAGAGGAGGTAGGGAAGCACAAAATGAATATTTTTCATCAGTACTCACACTGGAAAATGATAATGTTGTCGAGGAGAATACTGACTAGATGGGATTGAGGTTCATAAGGAGGAGGCATTGGTGATTCTGGAAGGTGTGCAGGTGGGTGGGACCCCTGGGCTGAATTGGATTTTTCCTGCGATTCTTTGGGGGGAACCGGGGTGGAGATTGCCAGGCCTTTGGCTTTGTTCTTTGTGTTGTTGTTGTCTGCAGGAGTGGTGCCAGAGGACTGGAGGGTGGCGGGTGTTGTTCCCTTGTTTGGAGGGGAACAGGCCTTGGTAATTGTAGATCAGTGAACCTTGCTTCGGTTGTGGGTAAGGTGTTGGAGCAGGTTGATTGGGGATGGTCGACATGGTTTTGTTGGGGGGGGGGGGGGGGGTTAGAGGGGGGGGGTGGGGGGGGGGGGGGGGGGGGGGGGGGGTTAGATTGTGCCACATAGGCCTTGTTGGGTTCTTTGACGGGGTGGCCAGGCAAGTGGATAGGGTGGGATGGTTGATGTGGTGTGTGTGGATTTCAGAAGGGCATTTGGTGGGGTTCCCCATGCTAGACTATTGCAGGGAATATGGAGGCATGGGATTGAGAGTGATTCAGCAGTTTGGATCAGAAATTGGCTGGGAAGGCAGAGGGTTGTGGCTGATGGGGGTGTTCATCCTGGAGTTCGTGGTGTACTACGGGGATCTGTTTTGGGTCCATGGTTGTTTGTCATTTTTATGGAGGGGTGGGTTGATGGATTTGCGGATGACGTCAGTGGAGTTGTGGATGTGGGCTAGGTGGCAGATGGGGTTTAATTGAGGGCATGTGGGGTGATTCACTTTGGAAGGAGCAACAGGAATTCAGGGTATTGGGGCTGGTGGTAGGATTCTTGGTGGTGTGGATGAGCAGGGGGATCTCTGTGTCTATGTACATGGACCCCTGGGGGTTGGCACTTGGGTTGATGGGATTGTTAAGAAGGCACACGGTGTGTTGGCTTTTATTGGTAGAGGGATTGAGTTTCACAACCATGAGGTTGTGCTGCAGCTGTATGGGGCTCTGGTGCAGCCACACTTGGGATTGTTGCATACAGTCGCTGCATTGTGGGAGGGATGGAACTAGAACTATACAGGGCAGAACAGGCTCTTTGGCCCTCGATGTTGCACTGACATGTGAACTACTCTCAGCTCGTCCCCCTATACTATCTCATCATCATCCATGTGGGATGTGGCAGCTTTGGTGGGGGGAGGGGGTTGAGGGACTTGAGGCTTGAGGCTATTTTCTCGGGGGGGGGGAGGAGGGTTGAGAGGTGACTTGGTTGAGATGTATGGGATGGTCAGAGGGTTGGGTGGGGTGGACGGTGGGAGCCTTTTTCTTTGGGCGGTGATGGCTACCGCGAGGAGACATAGCTTTAAATTGAGGGGTGATAGATATGGGACAGATGTTGGGGGTAGTTTCTTTGCTCAGGAGTGGTGAAATGCATTGCCTGCAACAACAGTGGACTCGCCAACTTTCGGGGCATTTGAATGGTCGTTGGATGGATGTATGGATGAAGATGGAGCAGTATGTGTTAGATGGGCTTCGGATTAGTTCCAAAGGTTGGTGCAGCGTCGAGGGCCAAAGGGCCTGTGTTATGCTGTAATTTTCCATGTTCTGGTCTTCCTGCTGTAGGAAAGTTGCTGAGAAACTTGCAAGGGTTCAAAAAAGATTTACATGGATGATGTTGGGGTTGGAGGTTTTGAGCAATAGGGAGAGGCTGAATAGGCTGAGGCTATTTTCTCTGGAGTGTTGGAGGCTGAGGGGTGACCTTATAGAGATTTGCAAAATCATGAGGAGAATGGATAGGATGAATAACGAAAGTCTTTTTCCCAGGGTAGGGGAGTCTAAAATGAGAAGGCATAGGTTTAAGGTGTGAGGGGAAAGATTTAAAAATACCTAAGGGGCAAATGTTTCGTGCAGAGGCTTGTGCGTGTCAGAAATGAGCTGCCAGAGGAAGTAATAGGGGCTGGTACAATTACAACACTTAAAGGCATCTGTATGGGCATATGAATAGGAGAGTTTGGAGGGATTTGAGCAAAATGTTGGCAAATGGGACTAGATTAATGTAAGATATCTGGTTAATATGGACAGGTTGGACACAGGGTCTGTTTCCATGCTGTACATCTCTATGACTCCATGACACATTCTATGGAGGAAGAACCTTTTCCTAAAATGGTGCCTTTCATTTTCTCAGAATATTTCAAAGTCTTCACAGCTAAGAATTAAAAATAAAACTTCTTTTAACTGCGATGAAGCAAATGTGACAACTGAAATATACAAAATAAATCTTGACGAAAGAAATATGGTGAATTATCCTTTTTTTCTATGATGATCATTGTGTAATTCTGTTCCTCTAAAAGCAGTGGAGACCACATCATTGAATTTATTCATGGCTGAATTCAATAGAATGTACGATAGACAAGGAAATCAAGGGTTATGACAGGCAGACAGTAAAGTGCAGTTGAGACCACAACCAGATCAGTGTAATTCTGAATGACCAAATTATGTACTCCAGTTCCTAATTCCTTTGACCAGTCAGTGTTTTTTTCAGAATGCTGATTGAAAAAAACACTGGCAATTTGTGTAGTCACTTCCAGAATTTCCTGCCCTCTTTTGAAAAAGTAGTATCAATCGATTTTTTACACTCAATTCAAAATACAAATGTGGTCTTACTTTAATATTTCATTTGAAAGAAGGCAATTAAGCTGGCCCTGAGTTGTACACTGCTCGATCAATATGCTCATGTTCTGGAGTTAGAGCTTGATCTCACAACCTTCTAGCTGAAACATGAGAATGCTTCCACTCACCAGGACAAAATGGTTGCTTACATTTGAAGAAATGTGTTCTTATTGTTAATTTCAAAACCTTCAATAGGAATAGATAAGCTGGGTTCATGAAGTGATGTCCAAATTTTTTTAGGCTTAATGACGAAGTGATATAAAGAGTTTGGGAAGTAGCTGAATGCATGGGGGTCGTTGTTTCTGGTATATTAGTAAACACAGTGAGATCATCTTGGGAAAGAAAGAATCCTCAAACAGCCCTAAGATTGAAAGAAAATCAAAAACTCGAACAAATGCAGTGTCTGTTCAGTCAGGGGAAGTGCAACTGAAGTTATACTCAGCTTGTGGAATATAGAGCAGCATGGAACGCAGACATCTCGTAGCTTACTCTTTTGGACTTTCACTTTTACATTTAGAGTGCACTGATTTTCACGAGTACAGTTTGACTTTTGTTTCGTATTATTAAAAAATGAAAACGAAAATGCATTTACACACAGCCCTCTCCATATTCTTCTGAAAGTTTTCAGAACTAAGGGTGGCCTCTTGAGTCTTTAGTGAGACAAATGTGAATTTGGGAGCTGTGAACTGCAGGAGTCACCCTGCCTCACCCTCACCCTCACCCTCCTCCTCCTGCTGCTGCTTTTGTTGTTGTTTAGCCTCCCGCCCCCTCCCCTCCCCTAGTAACGGAAGTGGGAGGTAGAGGTACTTCCGGCTGGCCCTCAGTCGGTTGGCGGTGCAACCTTGCTGTGAGCGGGGGAGTTTGGAGCATCCGAGCGCGGACTGTGTGTGTGTGTGTGAGAGAGAGGGTTTACCGGGAGCGCTGGCCCTCAGTCGGTTGGCGGTGCAACCTTGCTGTGAGCGGGGGAGTTTGGAGCATCCGAGCGCGGACTGTGTGTGTGAGAGAGAGGGTTTACCGGGAGCCGGAGAGGAGAGAGAGAGAGAAGGTGGGGGGTGCAGAGCCTCGGAGAGCTGCCGGGGCGGAGGCCCGAGTGTCCGCACACGGACAGCCCCAGGATGTGCCCAGGGGCCTGGAGACGCTCGCTGTGAAAACTCTGCTCTTCAAAGGCGACACTTCCAAGCCAGCCGGCCGGCCGGCCCGGGAGAAACCATGAAGAAACAGTTTAATCGGATGCGGCAGCTCGCCAACCAGACTGTGGGAAGGTAAGCGCCGTCACCGGGAACTCCCCGCGGCCGGGGCTGAGGAGGAGGAGGAGGAGGAGGGGGGGGGGGTGCAGTTATTGGATTTAGTTTCTTGGGGCGAGGGAGGCAGAGTTGGGTGGGTGTGGTGCCGGAGCGATCGAGTCTGCAACTCATCGGAGAACTCGTGGGAGTCACTGCTGCAACTTTCGAGACTGGCTTGTTCCATTGATTTCCGATTTTAAAACAACAAAAAATAAACCCTCACCCCGCGCTCCGGGTGCAGTTGTATTCAGGCCGCTTGCACCAAGATAGTTTCGGTGCATCAGTTTCAATCCTCTCTCTGAAGAACTCACAAAGTTCTCCTCCGGGCTGGGGCCAAAGTATGGCCTCAGCACAACTTGCGGGGTTGTCAGTTTTGCTGTTTTCTCTGCGTGACAGTTTTCTGGAGATTGTGCTGTGGTTTTATGTAAAGCAGTAAAGGTAACGGCGGATTAAGTGTTGGATGGTTATTACAATGTCGGCGACTTGCAATGCAAATCAGATATTTAAGTAAAGTAGATGGTTGGCCACTGGTGTAACTCCACTCTTCATTTGAGGCGATATGTCTGCTCGTTAAAACGTTACCCAGAGCCAATCAGACGCTGTGCGAGCGCAAAGTTTGGTCAACTCCGAGTATGGAACGTCCCTAAACAGTCTTGAGGAAGTGACCGCGGAACTGGGTTTAAGTACAATAATTCACGTGTTGCGGTGCATATTGTGAGCGATATGGTTGGATATGTACTTTCGATCCTCGGATATTGAAATGACAGGACTTTGGAATCAACATACAGGGCGTCCTTTACAGCGCTGACTAAATCCTGAATGGAAGAAGGGATCCACAACAGGACAGTAAACTTTTTTAGCAGCCAACCTCTCTCCGGTCCAGATTCCTGTTCTGTCTCGTTCTGCTCTCTGATTCCTTGCAGTGACCCAGCCAGATCAGATGCTTCCTGTTTGTCAAATTAGTAATCTGGGATGTGGTTGTCTGACCACCTTTGTAGCTCCGGTTTCCCCCTCGTCTTGATTTGCCTTGTGATTTTTTTTGTAATCAGCAATTTCCAGTACCACAATTTTTCGAACAGTGCCTATTTCATTCCTATTCGCGATGGAGTGCAGTACATTGCCATTTCTATGGTACGCTACGTTACGTCTGTTACTTCGCAGTTTGCAAAACTGAAAAATTGAAATTGAAGAGAAAGTGTAAATTTGTTTTTTGTTAATAAAAATTGCGCGAATTACACCATATTTGATCAGCGTCCAGAAAAAAGGCAGTAAACGTTGTGAATATGTACACTTAAAGTGTGTATTGAACAGTTGACTTGTCAATTGAATCATCTCTCGTTATGATACGGTCATGCTACTGGAGGGAGAAATAACCCAGTTGTGTCGGGGATAACTTTTTAATCAGACCTATGTATTGTTAAAAATCTGAAAAGTTGAGGCTGACATTCAAATGTCTTCAATGTCAGAAACATGAGATTATATTGGATCTATTTTGATATATTTTATTGAAATCTTAAATTGTATTGTTGCTGAGAACTTGTTTGCAGCAGTATTTAGTTAGCATGAAATGCCTGTGGAGGAAACAAATCCATGAGAGCAGATCTGCTAACTGTAACATGGGCTTCTGTGCCAATTTTGCAATTTAAATCAGTTTCCCTCAGGGAATTTGTTTCAATTATAACTGTGGGTTGTGTGTTGGCTTGGTAACTTGAGGCAAGGTCTTGTGTTGACTGTCATTATTTTGTCAGGAAGGTTGTGACAATTAGTAGCAACACAGCTATACACTTTAACAGTGGGTGCTGTAAGGGATATGAAATGTGCTAAATAGCAGGCTCTAGCAACCTTAATCTGACTGCGTATTTGTTCCATAGATGGATTGACTGGTATTTCATCTGTGTCTTGAATAACCTTTTAAGGTCTACCTTTCTGCAATGTATCTGGTTGAGTCTTGGTTATAATGAGACCAAAGCACCCACTTGAGATCTCAGCAGGTTTGAAAATAGCAAACGTGAAGAAAGGATGAAGACAGAAAGCCAGCTTGTAGGCCAGTTAGTGAAAATGTTGGAAACAGTTATTAAAAAGCTTATAACAAGCAACTTAAACTCCCAATTCATTCTGGAAGAATCAGTATGATATTTGTAAAAGAGAAATCATGTTTGACTAACTTATTAACATTCTTTAAGAAAATAACAAGCAGTGTAGATAAAGGGGAACCTGTGGATGTACAAGACTTAGATTTCCAGAAAGTATTCAAGAAGGTCCCACATCAAAGACTACCTTGTATAATAAGAAATCATATAATAGGGGAAAACATGTTGGCATTGTTGAAAGATTGGTTCAGTAAAATAGTAGGAATGTGTGGATGATTTTCATTATGACAAGGTATGACAAGTGGAGTGCCATAGGGAATGGTGCAGGGCCCTCAGCTATTGACAATTTATCTCTGACTTAAGTGAAGGGTCCAAATATATAACAGCTACATTTTCTGATGACATAAAGGCAGGATTGCAAGCTGTGACGAGGACGTAAGGAGTCTACAAAGGGATATATACAAATTAAATAAGTTGGGGAAAAATGACAGATGGAGTGTAATTTAGGCAACTATGAACTTGTCCACTATACCAGAAAGAAGAGAACAGCAGCATATTGGAGAGTCATACAGCACGGAAACAAGCCATTCGGTCTCACCAGTCCATGCCGACCATAATCCCAAACAAAACTAGTCCTAGCTGCCTGCATTGGCCCATATCCCTCCAAACATTTCTTACTCATGTACTTGTCTAAGTGTCTGTGAAGTGTTGTAACTGTACCACTTGCTCTGGAAGTTCATTCCACATGCAAACTTGTCTCTGTAAGATTATTTAAATGGAGATGTGGGACCTTTAACATTAAATGGTCTTCCGTTTAAGACTGAGATAAGGAGAAATCATCTCTTTGAGGGTCATGAGCGTTTGGAATTATCTTCTCTAGTGAGGTCCATGAATATTTTTAAAGCAAAAGTAGATATATTCTTAACTAGCAAGGGTGACAAAGGTCGTCAGAGAGTAGACAAGAAAATGCAAATTGTAACAACAGTGATCGTATCGCAGAATTGAATTACAAAATTGCCTATCCCTACTTCTCAGCAAGTACGATAGAAATAAGAGATTTTACACCTGATGACTCCGCTGAAAGATTTCAGTCTTGCTCCATACAGTTGTGAATGGTAATAAAAATTGAGATATTTGTGGAGCTTCCTTCACTGGTTAATTATTTCAATGATAGAAGAACCCAATACATCAGTGCACAAGCCAAGGCTGATGAATTGAATATGATTCTGCTTCCTTCTCCGTTCCAGCAGCTCAGATACCAGTATTCAGTTTCTTTCAACTCTCTCCACAAGATAACAAGGGACTGAAGGTGCTGGTTTCTACAAAGACTATGGGCCCTGAAGACTTCCTAACAGTACTGCTGCAGTTTTGAATTCTAGGACTAGTCTCACCCCTGGTCAAACTGTTTGAGAACAACAGCAATACTGGAATCAAGCAGCTGCTTTTCATTTTGAGCAGCATTTACCCTCATGCTCCTGAATCGTTGGCTACCTAATGCTAACTGGGGAAGGCAGATCAAAGGCCTTTTCCTTAGGATAGTTCCTAGTGCTGGCCAGGGTGCTATCAATAGATCCAGGTAGCAGACTGTTGAGAAAGTAGTTTAATCTGACTGCCTGTCTCTCTTCTGTGGTTACGTTTGTGTCTAAGTGTCCATGGAGAGAGAGCACATGATGTTCGCTGGCTTGAGGCTTTCCAAGCATTGGAGTCTAGTGTGCCATACCAATATTGGAAATCACATCTTTAAATTTTTACTGTCGTTAAAAGTGCTTCTTTCACATGAGGACCTTAATTGGTTATTGATGCCAAAAGAACATAATACTTACATTTACCTGACAATGTGCAAAACTTATCCAAGAATGTCTTGCTCATGAGCAGGGCAATTCCAATCCAGACATTTCTACTCTATCAGTCTACTCATGATCATCAGCAATGTGATAGTGTTGTCAAAAACATCGTCCATCATGTAGCACTTACTCAGATATGACTTGCTACTTGGTAGTTGGTTTGGACTATGTCTGAGTCACTCAGCTCCTGACCTGTTTACACCCTTGATCCAAACATGGCCAAATGGTTGAGCTCAAAAGGTGAGGCAAGAGTCATTGCTCTTGATGTCAAGACAGCATTTAACACAGTGTGGTAGCAAAGCACAGTGGTTAGCACTGCTGCCTCACAGCGGTGGGCGGCACGGTGGCACAGTGGTTAGCACTGCTGCCTCACAGCGCCAGAGTCCCGGGTTCAATTCCCACCTCAGGCGACTGACTGTGTGGAGTTTGCACGTTCTACCCGTGTCTGCGTGGGTTTCCTCCGGGTGCTCCGGTTTCCTCCCACAGTCCAAAGATGTGCAGGTCAGGTGAATTGGCCATGCTAAATTGCCCGTAGTGTTAGGTAAAGGGGTAAATGTAGGGGTATGGGTGGGTTGCGCTTCGGTGGGTCGGTGTGGACTTGTTGGGCCGAAGGGATGGAAATGTGTTGCTGGAAAAGCGCAGCAGGTCAGGCAGCATCTAGGGAACAGGAGAATCGACGTTTCGGGCATCAGCCCTTCCTCAGGGCCGAAGGGCCTGTTTCCACACTGTAATGTAATCTAATCTTAAAAAAAAACTCTTTTTTTAAAAAAATGTTAAAATGAATGAGATTTGAGGAAACTCTTATTTGGTTGGAGACATACTTAGCACAAAGGGAGATGGCTATGGGTTGTTGAGGATAATGACCTCAGTTCTAAGACATTGTAATGGGAATTCCTCAGGGAAGTGCCCTGGGCCCAAGCAACTTCATCAATGGTCTTCCCTCTGTGACACCTTAACTGGGAAGAGTATGCTGATAATGCATCCTGGTGTTTCACTGCCGTTACAATGTGTCTAATCTCAATTGGACCACAAGATGGCCAATGTGCCTGACTACTATACTGGACAAAAACAATTTGCACCAGTTTGTTATAAACAGAAAATAATTATTTATTGTAAATATATTTAATCCTTTCTTTTTGCTATCATTTGATAAAGTTACTAATTTGTCCTCGTGCAACATAAACTGTAACCCTTTCAAACTCAGAATATGTACACGCACATTCATGATGCAAACAGAAAAAAGATTGTTCAACACAGATTATGGGCAGAAGAATATCATCTGGGAAATCAAAAGTCTGAAGATCAAAAGTCAAGATCGCAAGAATGTCTCTGGCAGTTTGTCCATAAAGCAGTGTCATTGTTCACCTGGTCCAGTGGACCAATTGTTAGAACTATTTCTTTAAATCTTTTATTTCTTTGTTTTCTCTCACATTTGCTGTGTGTTCTGCAACTTTCAAAGGTTTGACTCCATTCTTAGCTGCAGTGTGCAGACTGGACTCGAGCGGCCGAATGGCTTAACTTCCACTCACATGTCTTTACTTTGACACCTGTCTTATGGTCTCAGTGTCTTATTTGCAAGTCTGCTGTACTTCCTGTCCAGAAAGTATTGCTTTTATTGGGGTAACAACTTCACATCTAACAAATGGCATGGGCTACCATCGTCAGTTTTCCCAATTTGATTGGAGACAATGAGTATTTTTGTATTGAACTCTTCAACCCCATGAACATATACAGCTAGATCTGATGTTGCCTTCATTTTGATATTCATACACATTTGCCAGCAAGAGTCACTGGAATTACCAATTGACATTTGTTAAATTCCCAGGCCCAGCATGTAAATTCATTTGCGTCACCTCTTTAATGTTTCCAGTCAGCAAGCACAGCATAAAGTGGGATTGGCCAGATTTTCAGCTTTGTGTTACTGCCCTTATCTTTTAGTTAGATCTGTAGGAAAAAAAGTCATGACATAGATTAAATTGTAATATGCTATTGCACTGTCAGTACACTTGTACAAAAGCATTATAAATTGCACCAGAATATTTGTTCAGATTTTGTTTTTTTTCTGTTGCTCAGTAAGTTCAAAGATGATAAACCATTCTTATCTTGGTTTCCTGAGAATCTTTTATTAGTTTAGAAATTATGGCACTTGACAGTGTTTAGTGTTACGGAGTGCTGGCTCTACCATCAGCATGACATTGTACACCACATTTTAAATAATTTATTTCACTCTGCTGAAGATAAATGGACTGGATTACTATCTGCTCATCAGTGCATGATCTCACTTAATGACTGAACAATGTAAATTTTATAGGTGTGGCAGTTAAATGCAAAATGTATATAATGATCATAAGTTGTCACGTGTACTCAAAGCAGATATTTCTACATTTCTGAAATGTATGTAAAACCATTTTTTGTTTGAGAGGCTGAGATGGGTTAATTCTTGGGCACTCTGCTGCATACCCATTCAGCAACAGTGAAACATTGCATCACTATGACCCAGAAGCGGGCCATTTGCTCCATCAAGTCAATGTAGGCTTTCTGGAGAGCTATTTAATCAATCCCATTCCTCAGTCCATCACATAAACCAGCCTTCCATCCATATCTCCTGCTGCCTCAGGAAAGCAACCAACATAATCACAAACCCCTCCCACTCCAGTTATACTTTCTTTCACCATCTTCCATTGGGCAGAAGACAAAAGTTTGAATACACGTCCGAACAGATTCAAGAACAGCTTCTTCCCCACTGTTATCAGACTTTTGAACAGCCCTCTCAATTGTTATTATTGATCTTTCTCTTTGTATGTAAAAAGGGTACCTAGGGAGAGAATAGGGCCCCTCAGAGATCAACAAGGTGGCCTTTGCGTGGAGCCACAGAAAATGGGGGAGATACTAAATGAATATTTTGCATCAGTATTTACTGTGGAAAAGGATATGGAAGATATAGGCTGTAGAGAAATAGATGGTGACATCTTGCAAAATGTTCAGATTACAGAGGAGGACGTGCTGGATGTCTTGAAACATGTAAAGGTGGATAAATCCCCAGGACCTGATCAGGTGTACCCGAGAACTCTGTGGGAAGCTAGAGAAGTGATTGCTGGGCCTCTTGCTGAGATATTTGTATCATCGATAGTCACAGGTGAGGTGCCGGAAGACTGGAGGTTGGCAAACATGG
>NC_057730.1:33913186-33937500 GCF_004010195.1 Chiloscyllium plagiosum
CTGAAAGACTGGAGTGACTGGGCTTGTATACCCTTGAGTTTAGAAGATTGAGATGGGATCTGATTGAGACATATAAGATTATTAAAGGGTTGGACATTCTGGAGGCAGGAAACATGTTTCCGCTGATGGGTGAGTACCGAACCTGAGGACACAGCTTAAAAATACGGGGTAGATCATTTAGGACAGAGATGAGGAGAAACTTGTTCACCCAGAGAGTGGTGGCTGTGTGGAATGCTCTGCCCCAGAGGGCAGTGGAGGCCCAGTCTCTGGATTCATTTAAGAAAGAGTTGGATAGAGCTCTCAAAGATAGTGGAATCAAGGGTTATGGAGATAAGGCAGGAAGAGGATACTGATTAGGAATGATCAGCCATGATCATATTGAATGGCGGTGCAGGCTCGAAGGGCTGAATGGCCTACTCCTGCACCTATTGTCTATTGTATGTTGAAGGATGAGTATGAATCTGATAGCTGTACTCACAAGACAGGCATTTCGGAATTTCCCTGGTCATTGTCTATATAAGTGTTTATCCTTGCGTACATTTGTGGCTCTTTTGCTGATCTTAACCCTGCTATCACGTGAAACTTAAATTTATGACTTTGTTACCTCTGATTTGATTTCTAGGGAGGAGAGTGTTGGTGAACTTATTCCTTCTCCATAAAACTCAAATCTGATTTTCAGGAAAAATACATTGACACCACCTTAAGAAAGATGTTTTGACCTTATATAATGAGTTCAGTGTAGATTTATCAGAGTGATGTCTAAATTCCAAGAGTTAAATTGAAAAAAAAAACAGAACTAGAGATCAGTCTAAGGATGTGGGGTAGGTCATTTAGGACTGAAATGAGCAGTTTCTTTACCCAGAGAATGGTGAGCCTGTAGTGTTCTTTGCCACAGAAAACATTTTGAGGCCAGAATATTTTAATGTTTTTATGAATGAGTTACATATAGGTCTTAGGGCTAAAATGATGAAAGGATATGGAGAGAGAGCAGGAACAGGGTACTGTGTTGGAAGGTTTGCCATGATCATATTGCGTGATAGAGCAGGGTTGAAGGGCTGAATAGCCTATTGCTGCTACGTCTATGTTTGTTTGACAGATTACCCAGATATTTAGGGGAATGGGATGGAGTAAATTAAAAGTTTTATGTTGATTTGGGACCTAAGACTCTAATAATCTAAAAATTAGAGCCAGAACCTTCAGGAGTCAATTTAGAAAATTGTCCCATATTACAGATGGAAAATCTTGGAATTTTCTACATTTCTGAATTCTGTTCTTTGAAGTTTTCCCAACTTGAGCCACCCTCCCTTCGTAGTGCTTTTTCTTTGCAAGTATGTAATCCAGCAAAGTCTGATTCTGTTATTAGTGTGGATTTTACCCTATATTATAATACATCCAGAAGTTGAATTGACATTGAAATGTTGAGGTCTGTGTGATGATTAATGCTAATGCATTGGTTCCCAGAGTTAAAAATCACACAACACCAGGTTATAGTCCAACAGGTTTAATTGGAAGCACTAGCTTTCGGATTGACGCTCCTTCATCAAGGGCTCGATTGTAACACAGAATTTATGTCAAAAATTTGCAGTGTGATGTAACTGAAATTATACATTGAAAAATTGATTGTCTGTTAAGCCTTTCATCTGTTAGAATACAGTGATCGTTTCACTTCTTTCATGTGTAAATCACTTTGGTTCCCAGTCTTGATGGTAAGAAAAGTAAAAAAGGGATAAAATAATATTTCTTTGTGACCTGAAGTTAAATTATTTCACCCATTTTGAAACAGACCAGAAGTTATAGCAGTTAGTGCCGTATCATCTGTGACTAATTTTGTTCAGCAAAGGTATTGGGGGGGGGTAAAAATGAGTATTTGGAGTTAGGTTGCAGATTAGCCATGTTCTCATGAGTAACTGGCTTGAGCCAACTGACTGGCGTCTATTCCTGTCCTAACTGTATCCTAAACTATAGCATTTAATTCACCACCACCCCTGCTTGAACTCGCTCACACTGGCTTCTTGTTTCAACTTGGCTGTTGTTCAAAATACATTTCACTGTTGTTTTCATATCCCTCTGTGGTCTTACCTCTCCCTAACTCCATAACCACCTTCTGCACTACAATTCTGTCAGATTTCTCATATATGTCTGGCACCTTGTGCATTCCCTAATTTTGATTATACTATTGACAGCTGCATTTTCAACCACCTAGGCCCCAAGCTTTGAAATTCCCTCTGTAAACTGCTCCTCCTTTTAATGCGTGCTTTACATGCTGCTTTGGCCAGCTTTTTGCTTTCCTATCTTAATGTCTCCTTATGTGAACCACTACTTGCTAGTTGACACTCGAGTGTTTGGGATGTTTTACTATGATAAAGGTGCTTCATAAACAAGTTGTTGATCTTGATCTCTTGGGCAACTGATGCTTTGTCTACAAAGGAGTACTGAGCTTATGAACCAGATGATGATTCAGGGTTATAGAGGGAATTGACTACTTTTTTCGGTTCTGGTTGCTGATTGAGATGTTTAATATTACTATTTTGATGTATGTTAAAAGTTTACAATATGTGACAGCATCTAATTTGTTTTCTTTACGCCATCCCCCAACAGGAAGGTGCACACCCTGTCTGGAACATCAGTCAGAAATGTAACCTGTTTAATATGTTGCTTGGACAGTTCCATTTTCCTCTTGTACCTATATTCCTTGCAAGAAATTAGTTTGCTTGAGGGCGAAGGAACTGCTGAAATTTCAGGTGGGCCAATTTTGTCCATAAGATGATGATGATGTGACCTCTTGGTAGTACTGAGAGAAGTAAGAGCACTCTAGATCAATCATTTCACTTGAACCCGTAATCTAAGTCAGGGCTGGATCCTTAACAGAGTTTTGAATTCTGAGGCAGCGATGGTTGTCTTGAGAGTTCTGACTGAGTTATAATTAGCTGTGCTTCACTTAGAACAGACTCCTTGCCCCTCAAATTCTATCCAATCCTGCTCCCTCCGTTCTCACTGAGGGGTTGGAGCAATTTTCCAGCCTGAAAATGGTGTCATGTTTTGAACAAAGATTGGGAAGCACTGATCCAGAGAGTATTGCAGGAGTGCTGTACTGTTGAAGGTAAAGGATTTTCTCATTAGATGCAGTTTGAGGATTTATTCTTTCATGTGTGATGTTTGACCACTATCCGGCCTGCCTATTGCTGCAAATCAGATTCTTTGTGTGAAATACTTTGAGACGTTTCAATGTGATAATTTCCTTTTTAAATGTTTTTCGATTACAAACATGTGCATTTGGGCAACTGATCCCCATTTTAATATTGATAAGTTTCACAGAGACACCTACTTCATTGCATTGAGCCTCCCAAAAAATAAATCTGTTTTTTTTTTCATAATCATTGGGGCAATTTTACCTTAATGGCTAGTAATTAAATCCAAGTATCACTTTTTGCTATTATTTGTTTGAGTAAAGTTCTGAGTTAGATCCCTTGCTGTCTAATGAGTCAATATGAAATTTGCAAAAATAAGTAAAGAAGAAAAGTCATTTAGCTGAAGTAATTTGCCCTGCTGAAAGAGACAGGAGAAGGCAATCTGTCCGAATGTTCCCAAATTATCTTAGATTCCTGTTTGGATTAATAAGTGCTTTCAGATGTGTAGCTGTGAAATTCCTTTCCTTAATGTTTCCAATTTTCTCTCCTCATTTTATCATGCTCCTGAAAATCTGCCTCTCTGACCAAATTATTGATCAGCTCTCCAAAGATTTCCATATGGGTAAATGTCAAACTTTTGCTTTTGCTTTTCTTAGTAAGAAGTGCCTTGGGATGCTGTACTACATCAAAGGTACTCTATAAATGTATAATGGAAGGAGGATGGTGGTGTGCAAACTTCTTGGTACGATTCCTCCTCAACTGACATGGAGTCAACAAGATGAACAGCAAAGAAACAGACACTTCAGTCCAACTCACCCATGTCAACCAAATATCCTAAATTCATCTAGTCCCATTTACTGGCATTTAGCCCATATCCCTCTAAACCCTTCCTATTCATGTGCCCATCCAGTTGCCTTTTAAATGTTGTAATTGTACCAGCCTCCACCACTTCCTCTGACAGCTCATTCTACACAGTCAGCAGCCTCTGTGTGAAAAATGTTGCCCCTTTGGTCCCTTTTAAATCCTTCCCCTCTCATCTTAAACCTATGCCATCTAATTTTGGACTCCCTTACCCAGCAGAAAGACCATAGCTATTTACCATCTCCATGCCCCTCATGATTTTATAAACCTCAGCCTCTGATGCTCCAGAGTAAATAACCCCAGCCTATTCGGCCTCTCCCTACTGCTCAAACCCTCCAATCCTGTCAACATCCTGGTAAACCTTTTCTGAGCCCTCAAGTTTAACAACATCTTTTGACCAAAATAATTAGGTATACACTTGATTTAAGTGAGAAAATTGTGCATTGTATATCTTTTTATTCAACTTGATCAGAAATGTTATGACACATGTCTGGGGCATGGGCAACTGGAACCCAGACCTTCTGAGCCAGAGGTAGGGACAATACCACAATGTCACAAGAGCCCTTCTTGAGTTGTACGACATGGAAACAGACCCTTTGATCTAACTCGTCCACGCTGACCAGATATTCTGAATTAATCTAGTCCCATTTGTCAGTATTTAGCCCACATCCCTCTTAAACCCTTTCTGGTCCTATACCTATCCAGATGCCTTTTTAAATGTTGCAATTGTATTAGCCTCCACCACGTCCTCTCACACTTGTTCCATACATACATCACCCTCGGTATGGAAAAGTTGCTCTTTAGGTCCCTTTTAAATCTGTCCCCTCTCGGCTTAAACCATCTGCTCACTTGTTTTGGACTCTGCTACCCCAGAAAAAACCCTTTCGCTATTCACTCTATCCATGCTGCTCGTGATTTTATAAACTTCTGTAAGTATAAAATGTACCAGCCTTCAATGCTTCAGTGAAAATAGCTCAAGTCTATTCAGCCTCTCCATATAGCTCCAACCCTGGCAACACCCTTGTAAATCTTTTCTGAACCCTTTTAAGTTTCACAACATCCTTCCTATGGCAGGGAGACCAGAATGGCACACAGTATTCCAAAACTGGCCTACTGTATATCCTGTATAGCTGCAGCATGACCTCCTAACTCCTATACTCAATGCTAATCAATAAAGTGATTTGCGTTGTAGACTGATTTCTGTGCATGAATGCCTGACCTTCCTGAAGAAGGGCATATGCCCGAAACGTCGATTCTCCTGTTCCTTGGATGCTGCCTGACCTGCTGCGCTTTTCCAGCAACACATTTTCAGCTCTGACCTTGACTGAGGTAATGTTGCATTGTTGGAGGCGAAAAACCACCTTCAGATGCAATCTCGAGATGGGGGATATCGTCTTCCCCTGCAGTAAAAGACGAGTATATTCCTTAAAGCTTTCAAAAGCCTGCAAATGATCATGTGTTGGCATAGGGTTGGGAAAAATGAACCAGTAACTCGGTTCGTTCCTGTCAGTGGTCTGTTAGCACACTGTGGAGCTGGTTCATCAGTAAAAGATGATCCTTGACTTAGGATAATAATCTTCAGTCTATTCCATTTGCTTCCCTTGTTGTTCCTTGCTACCATTTAGATCTTTTCAATTTGATATTTTCTGCAGTTTGATCACAATTCTTTTTGCTTTACTAATTAATCTTGAACCTCACTCCATCCTTGTTATGAAAATCAGATCAGTCATTATTTTGATAAAATGTTAGCGGAGACTTTTCAATCTGATATCGCACCCTGTTGGGTGTTCTAGTATTGATAAGAAGTGTCTCCTATCCTCTTGATGTCTTTACTGATTGTGGCCTGTGAATCACGCAGGAAGTTACAAAGCCGAGGAAACCATTCTGCTACTGGAAATGCAGAGTGCTAAGACGTTTTGTATTTTTGTAGGACTAAGCATCTAATGTAGTTCTTAGCATCTTTCTGTCTGTTTTGATCATGTTTTATTTCTTCTATTAGCGTTGCCTTTAAAGGGGCATTAGTGATTATTCTGGTTTGGCAAAAAAGTAACGCGTCATTGACATTGGTTTATCAAAACAGGCATACGACAGAATGGGTTCCTGCAGTCAAGCACGTGCTAACTCAGCCTGGTCTCTAAGTGTGGATCCTGCTCTTTTCATCCAAAACAGCTACAGAGAGTTGAGAAATTTGTGCCAATAGTAACACTGATTAAACTAGGAGGGAGAGGATGCTGTGTCATAGGTCCTGTGAGAAAATTGGAATTTGTTTTAAATAAATCAAATCTTTCTTAAATTTCTGATTACTTCATGTGAAGTTGTGAAGTATTCTGACTTTCTAAAAAAAAAAATGCCACTTTAGCTAAAGTCTCTCCTAGCATTTAATGGTTTGAAATTCATTAAGATGAGTTTGGACTTATTTGTTTTTGTGAAGTTTTCCCACATTTTCAGTAGATATTCAGTACATTTCTGTGTTCCAGTTGAATCTCCCATTGCAGGAATCTCTAATTACTGTGCAGCAACAACCTTTGTACCTGGTGGAATATTAATTTGGTTATTATTTTGGCTTCCTAAATGAATATAGTTCTGTAATTTGTTGGGCCACTATCTGCATTACATTTAAATTCTGTTGAATATGATGCGCGTGTTAACTTCTAATAAGGTCAACTTCATTGTTTTAGAGGGAGATTAATTTACCACTCAAAATGCTGCATTCTTGCTTGGAAGATATTCAAATTATTTCTGGCTTCTAAAATTCCACCGATGGTAACTTCCTGAGTGCAAGAATCCCTTTGCTTATTTTGTACTGAGCAAATTTGAAATCATCTGTTAGGAAAAGGATCAATTTGTTTTTATCACTGATGTCAGTACTCTCAGGTTAAATGCAGTTTAGTTTAGATGTAATGTTCTTGCTAATTTGTTCCAGCAAATATCTGTAGTCAGGTACGATATGAGTTAAATGCAGAATGTTGCCTGTATTGAACACTTCATTATCAAGTTTAGCACCAGTTTATTTCGTCTGCAATACAATAACATTATATTGTAGAATTTCAAATGAGCATTTCGTTCTGGACTGTCTCTCTTTCAGAATTTCACTGAGTTTTCCTCTGGCCTCTTAAATGAGTGTGACAAATTTTTTAGTTCTCTATAGTCTTATTCCCTCGGGCTGAATTTATGTTAGAAAGCACCCATACACTGGAGCATTTTACATTCTGACTGGCTTGCTGACCAACATTGGGATCCCAATCTGCTAAAATGTTCAATTTATAACGGTAAGATTCGATGCCCAAGGTGTTTGTGTGCACAACTACGCCTTTTTTCTTCCCCCCCCCCCCCCCAAAAAAATCTTAAATCTGTAACATTGTCCAGCCCTGTAACTTTGAGAACTTTGCATTTCCTCAAACATCATTGATTTTCCTTTGCCCCACATAGCCATGTAATTGACTGTTTAGGTCTTGAGCTGCTCCCCCCGCTCCCCGCAAACCTCTGTCTCACCAGCCCTCTGTCTGACTCGGACTCTCCAGTATCTGCAGGCCTCATTATCTCTTTGGTCACATTTTACCTGCTAGTGCTCCTGAGAAACAGTGGGGAAATTTGACTACATTAATAACAACAACAGCTTGTATTTATATAGATACCTTTGCCATAATACACCCCCTGAGGCAATTTGCTGTAACCATGGCAATTAATAATTGGTTTTATGGGTTGAAGACAAGAAAGTTATGAAAATGGAAATAGGAAATCTTAGTAGTAATGGCAGGAATATGAGATCAGAAGCTCATCTTGAGTGTGCTATATTAACAAAGCTATACAAATGTAAGTAGAAATCATGGCTCATTTCAAACGCTCAACTCAAAGGTGAAAGTGTGTTGACTCCTGTGCCATTCTATTCTCCTTGTCTCTGTTTCTCTTCATGGTTATGCCTAAATGTTAGGGGGTGATGCTCCCTTTCCTGCTGCATACATTCTGATAACTGCTGTGATGATACGGAAGTGATGTTTCCTTTGGAATCTTCATTGAGAAAATTTTATTTGGATAGACCAACAATAATCTTTAGTAAGGAATCTGGTTGATAGATCTCATTATTTAAAAACTGTTTTAGATATTTTAATTGATCAATTGTCAACTGATGAAAGTATTTTTATTTTATGATTTGGAGATGCTGGTGTTGGACTGGGGTGTACAAGTTAAAAATCTCACAACACCAGGTTATAGTCCAACAGGTTTAATTGGAAACACTAGCTTTTGGAGGGCTGCTCCTTCATCAGATGGCAGCTCAGGTATTATACCTGAGCTACATGCAAATTGGCATTAGGTGTAAATTGGTATTAGGCACAAACAAGATGAGAGAAATAAATATATAGTTCAAAGCCCTTTGTGGGCACAGTGGATTCCACTTCATAGGGCAGTGGCACCAGTAGTAGGACATTGGTATCTGTATTGTTGCCAAAGCCCATGCCTGAACCGTACTGGGACTAGTGTTCTTGCAAGCTGCATAACTAGACATCTGGAGAAAGCTTTCATAAAAAGGTATTGAAGGATCAATGTAGTAAATGAAGGGATAGGTTTGAAGCCAAAGAGCAAAATAGCGACGTGGGACTTGAAGGTTAGGCAATTTATTCATTATAAATTGATTAAAATTAATTCATTAATGCGGGGGTTACTGGACAGGTGATGTGTTGCAACTGCAGGATGTGGGTGCTTCTGGATGTCAGTGTGATCAAATCAAACACATTTGCAGTGAATGTCTGCAGCTGCAGGAACATTGGTTTAGAGTCAGTGGGCTGGAGGTTAAGCTACAGAGGTTGCAGCACAAGGAGGACAGGAAGGAACAGACAGCAACAACTGAAAAAATATAGCACTATTCAAGACTAGCTATTACAAAGATGATAAAATGTTAAACCTAATTGCTCTGGATTTTATTCTAATATTTGTAGAAATAGTAAATTAATTAACAGTCCACACTGAAGTAAGTAAAGATTTGATAGCCATTATGAAGAAATGACTGCCAAATGACAAGGATTGAGTCCTGAGTATTGAGAGCTGTGTGACATTGAAGATGAACAGGGGCTAGGTGACGGTCAGGTGGCTGCACACTTAAAGCTGGCAATTCTGGTCTCCTTCCTATCGGAAAGATGTTGTGAAACTTGAAAGGTTTCAGAAAAGATTTACAAGGATGTTGCCAGGGTTGGAGGATCTGAGCTACAGGGAGAGGCTGAACAGGCTGGGCTGTTTTCCCTGGAGCGTCGGAGGCTGAGGGGTGGCCTTACAGAGGTTTACAAAATTATGAGGGGCATGGATAGGATAAATAGACAAAGTTTTTTCTCTGGGGTCGGGGAGGCCAGAACTAGTGGGCATAGGTTTAGGGTGAGAGGGGAAAGATATAAAAGAGACCTAAGGGGCAACTTTTTCATGCAGAGGGTGGTACGTGTATGGAATGAGCTGCCAGAGGATGTGGTGGAGGCTGGCACAATTTGCAACATTTAAGAGGCATTTGGATGGATACATGAATAGGAAGGGTTTGGAGGGATATGGGCCGGGTGCTGGCAGGTGGGACTAGATTGGGTTGGGATATCTCGTCGGCATGGACGGGTTGGCCCGAAGGGTCTGTTTCCATACTGTACATCTCTATGACTTGGATTAGGGGAGTGGAAACAGGCAAATTTGCAGGTGACAAAGCTAGTTAGGAAAGAATGGTGTGAAGAGAACATAAGGTAAATATAGGTTAAGTGGGCAAGCTAAAATCTGTTAGATGAAGCATAATATGGCAGGAAGAATTTTTTAAGAAGCAGAGTTATGTTAATGAACAGCAACTTCAGGCTTCCAAGTTGCAGAATAATTTATGCTTGTAGTATAAGTAAATAAGGTGGCTATTGAAATACTACTCTTTGTTACAAGAGAAATTGAATGTTAAAGTAATGAGGTTGTGCATCAGTTATACAGGATATTGGTAGAGTCTTAGTGATGTACAGCATGGAAACAAATCCTTTGATCCAACTCATCCAAGCCGGCCAGATATCCTCAATAAAT
Source organism: Chiloscyllium plagiosum (assembly GCF_004010195.1). Taxonomy (NCBI): domain Eukaryota; kingdom Metazoa; phylum Chordata; class Chondrichthyes; order Orectolobiformes; family Hemiscylliidae; genus Chiloscyllium; species Chiloscyllium plagiosum. Next base: position 33,923,203 of record NC_057730.1, read on the forward strand.
CTAGTCCCATTTGCCAGCATTTACCCCATATCCCTCTAATGACTTTCCTATTCATATATCCATCCAGATGCCTTTTAAATGTTGTAATTGTACCAGCCTGTCTGCATGAAAAAGTTTCCCCTGAGGTCCCTTTTCAATCTTTCTCCTCTCACCTTGAACCTATGCCGTCTAGTTTTGGACACCCCCACCCAGGAGAAAAGGCCTTGGCTATTCACCCTATCCATGCCCCTCATGATTTTATAAACCTCAAGAAGGTCACCCCTCAGCCTCTGCTCCAGGGAAAATAGCCCCAGCGGAGATGCTATAGGAAGGATAGAAAAGGAGGCAAGAAAAGGGGAGGGGGGTGCAGGTGGCGTTTTTACTGAGCAATACATTACTGCTGTATCTAGGGAAGATATTTTTGAAAAATCATCCAATGAAAGTACATGGGTAGAAAGGAAAGATCATTTTGAGATTGTACTATCAGCCCTCCAGTAGTAAAAGGAAAATTGAGAAACACATATATAGATCTCAGAGATATATAAGCATAATAAGGGTACAATAATCGAGGTTTTAAATTTCCAAACTTTGACTGGGGCCACCATGTGGTTAAAGGTTTCAATGGTGAAGAATTTGTCAAATGTGTTCAAGAAAATTTTCTTTATCCATATGTGGATGCTCCTACTGGAGAAGGAGCAAAATTAGATCTTTTTTTGGGCAATAAGGTAGGGCAGGTGACTGAAGTAAAAGGGGGAGAACACTTTGGGCCTAGCGATCATAATTCGATTAGTTTCAAAATGGGTATGAAAACAATAAGCCTTCCATAAAAGTTAAAGGTTTTAATTGGAGTCAGACAAATTGTAATGGTATGAGACACGAACTTTCAGAAGTTGATTGGAGTAGACTGTTCACAGGTAAAAGGACGTCTGGTTAGTGGGGGGTGTTCAAGTGTGTGATGAGAGTTCAGAGGCATTTTGTTCCTGTTAGAGTGAAGGGTAAGGCTGGTAAGATTAAGGAACAATGGATGAATGAAGGTATTGAGGTTCTCGTCAAGTATAACACAGTCTCAATTTAGATATAGACAACTTGGTTAATTGATTCACTTAATATAAAGAGTATAGTGGTATTCTTAAGGGAGAAATCAGGAAGGGAAAGAGGGGGTATGAGATACCATTGGTGGATACGATTAAGGATAAACTGAAGAGAGTACAAATACATTAACAGCAAGAGGGTAACTAGAGAGAGATAGGGCCTCTTAGATCAAGGAGGTCGTCTTTGTATTCAACCCCAGGTGATGGGAGAGATACTAAATTAATATTTCACATCAGTTTTTACTGTGAAGAAAGAAGTGGAGTCAAGTGGATGCAGAGAAATAAACTTTGGTTTTTTAAAACAGTTCTCATTACAAAAGAGGTAGTTTGGCAGGTCTCAGAACATATAGTTGGATAAATCTCTAAGACCTGATCTAATGTATTCCAGAATATTGTGGGAAGTAGGAGACCCTCTAGAATTATTTGCATCATCTATAACTACAGGTGATGTGCCCGAAGACTGGAGGATGGCTAATGTTGTACAGATAGTTCTCATATAAAGCGTCTTTTGGCAGTGCAATTTGGCTATTACATCACTGAAGAATTAGGGAACGGTATTTTCAATTACGTTTACCTCTTTTTGCAATAGCGCAATTCCAGTGGCAATTGTTTTGCACAATTCATTCTGCACATGCCAATTTGTGCATGCACTGCTGTCAGTGTGTGTGAGAGGTAAGTATGATACATTGAGCAGCTTCATCTCAAAAATTAAATTAAGGGATGGTCATCGCTCTCCCTCTTGAGAGAAATCCAGCGGTGTTCCACAGGGATCGGTTCTGGGTTCTCTCTTGTTTGTCAGTTATAAAGAAAGGCTGGGACTTTTTTCACTGGAGAGTAGGAGATTGAGAGGAAATCTGATAGAAGCTTATGAAATAATGAGAGGTGTAGATATAGCTAGTGGCAGTTATTTTTTCCCTAGGATGGGGGATTTCAAGACCAGAAGGTATATTTTTAAGGTGAGAGGAGAGAGATTTAAAAAGGACATGAGGCAAAGGTTTTGCTCAGAGGTGGTTTGCCATGTGGAATGAACTTCCTGAGAAAGTGGTGGATGAAGGTACGATTACAGCGTTTAAAAGATAGATTTAGATATGTAAATGAATAGGAAATATTTGGAGAGATATGGGCCAGGAGCAGGTAGGTCTGACTATTTTGGGATTATGTTTGGCATGGACTAGTTGGACTGAGGGCGTATTTCCATGCTGCAAGACTATTCAGCCTGTCCATGTAGTTCAATCCCTTCAATGCTGGCAACTTCCTTGTAAATCTTTTCTGAGCCCTTTCAGGTTTCACAATCTCCTTCCTGTAGTAGGAAGACCAGAATTGCACGCAGTATTCCAAAAGTGACCTAACCAATGTCCTATATAGCCACAACATGACCTTCCAACTCTTATATTCAATGCACTGACCAATAAAGGAAAGTATATGAAATGCCTTCTTCACTACCAAAATTGGAGAATAAATTTTTCTGAAGGTTGTGTGACTTTGGCATTCTCTGCCTCCAGAAGGTAGGGGCATGTTTTTGACTATTTTTAAGGCATATGTAGATTTTTGTTAAGCAAAAGAAATAAATGGTTATCAGGTTGAGATGGGAACATAGAATTTCAACCATGAAACATATAAGGCACTAGCTTATTGAACGACAGGGCAGGTTCAAGGTGCCTAATGGGCTATGTTTGCTCCAAATGCATATGCTCGAATGTAAACTATGTGGAGGAACAGAGACACTCCGGAGGTGCATCTGCATTGATATTTGAAGATGGAAGGACATAGAGAGCAAAGCACATGAGATCTGGGGCTCCATAAGTAGATGCATCGAGTATAAAAGCAGGGATGTTGCACTGAACCTTTAACTTTCAGAGGAAGTGGTGGATTCAGGTACAGTTACAACTTCTGAAAGGCATTTAGATCAGTACATAGAGTCATAGAGATGTATAGTATGGAAACAGACCCTTTGGGTCCAACCCGTCCATGCTGACCAGATATCCCAACCCAATCTAGTCCCACCTGCCAACACCCGGCCCACATCCCTCCAAACCCTTCCTATTCATATACCCATCCAAATGCCTCTTAAATGTTGCAATTGTACCAGCCTCCACCACATCCTCTGGCAGCCCATTCCATACACGTACCACCCTCTGCGTGAAAACGTTGCCCCTTAGGTCTCTTTTATATCATTCCCCTCTCGCCCTAAACCTATGCCCTCTAGTTCTGGACTCCCCGACACCAGTGCAGAGACTGTCTATTTATCCTATCCATGCCCCTCATGATTTTACAAACTTCTATAACGTCCCCCTCAGCCTCTGACGCTCCAGGGAAAACAGCCCTAGCCTATTCAACCTCTCCCTATACCTCAAATTCTCCAACCCTGGCAACACCCTTGTAAATCTTTTCTGAACCCTTTCAATTTTCACAACATCCTTCTGATAGGAAGGAGATCAGAATTGCACGCAATATTCCAAAAGTGACCTAACCAATGTCCTGTACAGCCGCAATGTGACCTCCTAACCCCTGTACTCGATACTCAGACCAATAAAGGAAAGCATACCAAACACCGCCTTTACTATCCTATCTACCTGTGACTTACCATTAAGTGTATAACTCCTCCTAAGATTTGCTTTCTCAAAATGCAGCACCTCACATCTATCTAAATTAAACTCCATCTGCTACTCTTCAGCCCATTTGATTAAGATCCTGTTGTAATCTGAGATAACCACCTTCGCTGTCCACTACACCTCCAAATTTGTGTCAACTGAAAACTTAATAACTATACCTCTTTTGTTCACATCCAAATCATTCTTATAAAGGGTAGTGGACCAGCATCGATCCTTGTGGCACTCCACTGGTCACAGGCCTCCAGTCTGAAAAACAACCCTCTGTCTTCTATCTTCGAGCCAGTTCTGTATCCAAGTTCTCCCTGTATTCCATGAGATCTAACCTTGCTAAGCAGTCTCCCATGGGGAACCTTGTCTAACGCCTTGCTGGAGTCCATATAGATCACGTCTACTGCTCTGCCCTCATCAATCCTCTGTTACTTCTTCAAAAAGCTCAATCGAGTTTATGAGATATGATTTCCCATGCACAAAGCCATGTTGACTATCCCTAATCAGCCTTTGCCTTTCCAAATACATGTACATCCTGTCCCTCAGGATTCCCTCCAACAACTTGCCCATCACTGATGTCAGGCTCACTGGTCTATAGTTCCCTGGCTTGTCCTTACCACCCTTAAATAGTGGTACCACGTTAGCCAACCTCCAGTCTTCCAGCACCTCACCTGTGACTATCGACGATACAAATATCTCAGCAAGAGGCCCAGCAATCACTTTCCTAGCTTCCCACAGAGTTCGAGGTAACACCTGATCAGGTCCTGGGGATTTATCTACTTTTATGTGTTTCAAGACATCCAGCACTTCCTCTGTTGTAATATGGACATTTTTCAAGATGTCGTTATCTATTTCCCTACATTCTGTATCTTCCATGTCCTTTTCCATAGTAAACACTGATGCAAAATACTCGTTTAGTATCTCCCCCATCTCCTGTGACTCCACACAAAGGCTGCCTTGCTGACCTTTGAGGGGCCCTATTCTCTACCCAGTTACCCTTTTGTCCTTAATGTATTTGCAAAAACCCTTTGGATTCTCCTTAACTCTATTTGCCAAAGCTATCTCAGGTCCCCTTTTTGCCCTCCTGATTTCCCTCTTGAGTATACTCCTACTGCCTTTCTACTCTTCTAAGGATTCACTTGATCTATCCAGTCCATAGTCGACATATGATTCCTTCTTTTCCTTAACCAAAACCTCAATTTTTTTTTAGTTAGCCAGCATTCCTTATACCTACCAGCCTTTCCTTTCACCCTAGCATGAAAATACTTTCTCTGTATTCTCGTTATCTCATTTTTGAAGGCTTCCCATTTTCCAGCCGTCCCTTTACCTGCAAACATCTGCCCCCAGTCAGCTTCCTCCAATTTAGAACTTCACCGTTTAGATCTGGTCTATCACTATTTTAAAACAAATAGAATTATGGTCACTGGCCCCAAAGTGCTCCCTCCGTTGACACCTCAGTCAACTGCCCTGCCTTATTTCCCAAGAGGAGGTCAAGTTTTGCACCTTCTCTAGTAGGTGCATCCACCATACTGAATCAGGAAATTTTCTTGTACATGCTTAACAAATTTCTCTCCATCTAAACCCTTAACACTATAGCAGTCCCAGTCTGTTTGGAAAGTTAAAATTCTGTACCATAACCACCCTATTATTCTTAGAGATAACTGAGATCGCCTAATAAATTTGTTTCTCAATTTCCTGCTGACTATTGGGGGGCCTAGAATACAATCCCCGTAAGGTGATCATCCCTTTCTTATTTCTCAGTTCCACCCAAATAACTTCCCTGGATGTATTTCCAGGAATATCCTCCCTCCATATGGCTGAAATGCTGTCCCTTATAAAAAAAAGCCACTCCCCCTCCTCTCTTGCCTCCCTTTCTGTACTTCCTGTAGCATTTGTATCCTGGAACATTCAGCTGCCAGTCCTGCCCAAGAGCTTTAAAATGCAGGAGGAAGAACTTTGTCATATGAGTGACAATGACCTGGAACACTGTCCTTTGTAAACAGAGGAGACAGAAGCAATCCAAAAGGAGATATAACTGCATGGGTAGAGGGAATTGGGACTGACTGAACTATTTTGTGGTGAGACAACCTTACAGTGGACTTGAAAAACTTTCTTCTGTGCCTTAAATGAATAAGGACTTAACAATTCTTGTCTCAATCGACTGCTTCTAGAAATGCTCCCAAAGCTTTATCTCAACACAACTTTTATGGACATTAAGTGGTCTTCTGAGTCTGCAATGTGACAGGTAGGGTGCAAGCTGGAAATGATCCGCCCACCTTATTGATTAAGGCTAAAAAAAAATCAGCATGCAGATGTTTGTCTGAATTTCAGCTAATATGATGTTTGAGGTCCACCCTTTAGCCTTTATTTGCCCTGAGGCAACAAACATTGGCTGCATTCAGGAAAACCAGTTTAGCCCCAGAGGTGATCCTGAAAGACATGAAGGCCAAAGAAAACGTGGTGCCATCTTAAAATATTATTTCTTTTTTGTGGAACTCCAAAATCCAATAATCAAAAAAAGCAGATCTCTGACTGCCAACTCTTGCTAATGCTATTTGCATTTTTTAGTTACCATTTAAACTTGCTGAACCAGTTCTACCCCCAGGACTGTGCAGAAGATGTTTTGTTTGTGATGGTGGGGGATAGTGGAAGGTGAACATTGTGCAAGGCTGTGGCACTAACCCTTGGGCATAATCCTGGTGCATCTAGTCTGACTGTATATTTCACATGACTTAAAATAGCAATTCCTACAGTTGCTGCAAAGTGGAAGAACATTTTTCTTTGAATGTTGTGTGGCAATGTCCTGTCAAGCCTACAAAGAAAAATAAACCAGTACATGTATTACAGAGCATTGAAAATGGACCCATTGTCTGATCCCAGTAGTAATGTGTGCTTGGCATTTGAGCTCTCGTTTAAAGCTCTTGGGATTAGTCATGTGCTGACAGTTCATTTATTTTTAATAATGTGAATTTGAAGCAGGTGAGGAATATGCGAGTTGCTGAAAGGCGCAATTGATTGCTTTATTTTCAAAGGCTTGTGTATTACCCACCTGATTGTGCACAGTTTATTAAAATATTTTGAAACAATTTGATATTTCTCTATCCCATGAGTTGTTTGCTTAAAATGATTGGATTTTCAATTGCTATACAAATAATTTATTGACAGTCCTAACTTTTTATAGAAGTCATCGATTTATGGCAAAGAACTTATTTGCAGCAAGGCCGGTCTTCATTTTACTTCCAGCGTATGAGCCATCATTTTCCAGCCTTGGACACTGTTAAATCGTCTAACCCTATTTCGGTCCCACCCAGTAAATAGACATTTAAATTGCATAATTTAAGAGCAGTTGAACAATTATTTGAATTTTTTATTGTATGTAATTGTGCAGAAAACTGTCTACACCGTCTGGACTTAGTCAATTAATTGTTTTCAAGATTGGTAATTTGGAGCCATAGAGTCATAGCATGGAAACAGACCCTTTGGCTCAAATCGTCCATGCTGACCAGATTTCCTAAACAGAACTAGACCTGTTTGCCTGCATTAGGCCATATCCCCTAAAACCGTTTCTATCCACGTAGCTGACTAAATGCCTTTTAAATTGTTAATTGTACTCTCCTCTCCCACTTCCTTTGGCAGCTCATTCCATGTACACACCAGCCTCTGCATGAAAATGTTGCCCCTCAAGTCCCTTTTCAATCTTTTCCCTCTCACCTTAAGGCAAGCATACAAAATACCACCTTCACCACCCTGTCTCCCTGTGGTGCCACTTTCAAGAAGTTATGTACCTACACAGAGAGGCGTCTGTTTGATAACACTCCTCATGGCCCTAGCATTAACTGTGTGAATCCTGCCCTGGTTTGTCTTACCAAAATGCAAAATTTGGCATTTATTGAAGTTAACTCCATCTGCCAATCTTGGGTCCACTGGCCCAATTGATCAAGATCTCTTTGAACTCTTAGATAACCTTCTTCACTGTCCACTATACTGTCAATTTTGGTGTCATCTGCAAACTTTTAATTGGGCCTCCTATGTTCTCATCCATATAAATGACAAATAGCAGTGGACCCAGCATTGAAACTTCTGGCACACTGCTGATTACAGGTCTTCTGAGTTACTGAAAATTACTTTTGGTGAATGTTCTTCAATTAGTGCTTTTGCTTATTTGGAGAACAGTTTTGCGAAATAAATTCTATTGAAGAGAAAGAACTAATCGCTTTCATGCGAGCTCGTTCAGCAGTTGAATGTGTTTCGCTGGTTTTCCTGAAGACTCTATTTGGATCTGAAAGATTCAGAGTAGCAAATATTGTCAGCCCCACAATAAAATAGACCATTCATCTTCTATTCTGATCTGGCTAGATATTAAATTAATTATGATAGATGAACTAACTGCTGCTTGCAAATTGCAGAAACTAGTGTGCTGTCCTTAACCATATCTTCTATAGTGAATAGGATAAATAGATTTTGTAGGAATACAGTTTTTAACAATTGCCCTCCCTTTCCTACACGGTTACTGTTGATTTAAAGGCTTTTTGAAGAAATGTTTGCTGCACTAATTATTATTTTATCTTTAATACAGTCTGCCGTTTCTTGATGTCAGCAGGATTGCATGAATTGTTTCCAGATGGTGGCAAAGTAAATACTCTAAGCTAATTCTTTGTTGTTGGGATGATTGACTTTTTTTGTCATCCACTATACATTTGGATATCATAAAACAACAGGCTCTGAAGTAGGCCTTGGCTAAGATAAACGGAAGTAGTTTTTGCATGTGTTTTGGGATAATTGTTGCCTGAACATGTTGTCATATCCAGTGAAAGAGTTGGGACGTCATATGCTTTCAGCTCTTAAACCAATCATCAGTCCTGAGCCCAGTCAATGGCAGTTGGCACTGCTATTACAAGCATAGCCCATTTGTGCTGTGGGCCTCTTTAACAGAAAAGCCAGGCATTGGATTTCAAGTGGAGACAGATCAGTAATTCATTATACAATGCGTTGCAGATACTGTGCGAGGTAGGAATGTTTAAGCACAGCATTCAGAGCAAGGAAGGGGAATAATAGGTTAGAAGAGAGAAAATGATAAAAGAAACAAAAGAATGAAAGATGGAGAGTAATTAAAATGATGTTTGAGAAGGTATGCCAGAATGAAAGGGGGATTGCAAAAGATATGCAAGACTGGGAAGTTAAGAATGCAAAACAGATTTCAGTTAAAGACTGTAGGCGAAAGTATATTATTTTCCCACATAACAAAAATGAGTGTGCCTTAAAATAGTGTATTGCACATGAAGCTTATTTAGGATGAGAGTGAGGAAATAGGTGATACACAAATGCAAGGATTTAAGATTTCTTGCAGGGCATCACAGTTAGTGTGTCTAAGAGTATTCTTGAATTAAAACTTTTGAAAAGTTTTGTTTTCCATGTTGAAATTTGAAATATTTGGATCCCTGTTGTAAAATGTACTTTACTGATGAATAGGTACTTATAGGGTGTGGCTGCATTGCAGAAACTGCAGCTTAGGTTTGTCTACTGCACCTGGGCCTGTTTATACAACAAAAGGAATGCCTCATCACCACAGCTTTCCAACCAGTACCAAGCCACCGCTTGGCTGGTGGTGAGAAGAGCACTTCCTGTGAGATCCTTGTATACCCAGACACTCTGCGTCACTGCAAGCTGCCCTCGAAGCAGGGGGCAGGCTGGTGGATGGAGACTGTCACACATCTCTTGCTTGGAATGTGCCATTGCAAAGGAAATCTGGAGAAAGATGCTGTAGATTTTGTCAAGGTACATTCTGAGCAGCTTCCTGACACAGGACTTTTCCCCAGGAAACATGGACTATGCCTGGAGGATCGTCCGCTCAGTAAAAAGACGCTCTTTGGTCTTCCAGAATAAGGAGTTGACTTTGAATGAGTGTCGCAGACTGGCACATTCCAAGGTCCAGGATTACGTGCTGAGGGATGCAGTAAAGCTCAGGGCAGCTCCCACCAAGATGCAGTTGGGAAAGACCACTGTCCGAAGTTAAATGGGGGCCTAAATGGGGGTCTATTCAGACACTCCCAAATATTTGTAAATATAACCTTGCACAAGTAAGAAATGCCATTGGTGTGTTTATTGGCTAGAGAGAAACTCCAGTGTTTTATTTGTTTCTTCATATGCTACTGTACAGAACCGAACGGCTTCAGTGACTACATATATACCTTTATGAACAAAAATGAAAAAGAAATATAACAAATCTTTTTCGTTACTCCGTATTCCATGAATTGTGTCTCCTAACAGAAAACTGAAGCTGTAATTCAATTAGATTTAGATTAGCTTAGATTACATTACAGTGTGGAAACAGGCCCTTCGGCCCAACAAGTCCACACCGACCCGCCAAAGCGCAACCTACCCATACCCCTACATTTACCCCTTACCTAACACTCCGGGCAATTTAGCATAGCCAATTCACCTGACCTGCACATCTTTGGACTGTGGGAGGAAACCGGAGCACCTGGAGGAAACCCACGCAGATACGGGGAGAACGTGCAAACTCCACACAGTCAGTCACCTGAGTCGGGAATTGAACCCGGGTCTCTGGTGCTGTGAGGCAGCAGTGCTAACCACTGTGCCAACTGAAAAATGTATTTCGGTAAAATTTCTGTCTTGAATTGTACTAAAGAAGGAACCATTTTGTTAATTCCATATCTGCAAAACAATTGGAATTCTGTCAGCTGCAGATATCTGTCCATGGCAGTTTTGGTAAGAGTGACCACTGAATATTCCTTGTGAAGATGAAATCCTTCACATTGATACAGTCTTACATTGTGTTATGTGATGTTATCACTGTTGTAAGTAGGACATACTGAGTACAGATCGAGTGACTCAACTGAACATCCATAAGCGCTGTTTGCCATCAGCAGCTGCAGAATTGAATTCAAACACGATCTGCAAACGTTATGGCCTGGTATATCCCACATTATACTATTACCGTCAGGTTAGGGGAATCGATCCTGATTCGATGTAGTGTAGAGGGCATCCCAGAAACAGCACCTAATGATCAGGTGTCAAACTGGTGAAGCTCCAAAGAAATAGGTTATTGATTGGTGAAGGCAGGTAAATGGGGTCGAAACATATCAGCCATAATTGAGTCATGGAGCAGACTCAGTAGGCCAGTGGCCTAATTCTGCTCCTTTATCTTATCTTGCAGTTCCTGAGAGATCAAAAATCATTTATCACATCCTTAAAGATATTCATTGGTGCATCCAAAGCATTCTAAGGTAGGAAAATTCCCAAGGTTCACAAATCTTTAGTCATTTCAGTTTTAAGTGATCTGTCCCTATTCTGAAGCTACACCCTTGTTCCAGATTTCCCAACTTTAAGAAACAACACCTCCATACCTATCTTGAGAAGCCCATTTCTCAATCCTGAATATTTAATTTCATCTAATTTTTATGAACTCAAGAGAACATACCCAGTTTACACAATTCTCTCCTCCTGGGAACTAATATTGTGACGCTTCAACTGTCTGCATCCCTTGCAGTCTTTTTGTGAAATCCTCACTACTTGAGTTCTTGCTTGGCTTTGTATATTCAGTTAATTTAGATGCATTTCTCTTTCAGTGCCTTGATCTAGCTGTTTTCATGTTGTATGAAAATAGCTGAGGGCCCTCCACTGATCCTGTGGCGCTTCACTAGTCCAGCCTGCTACTTTGATAATGCCCAATGTATTCCTGTTTTCTGCTTATCCATTAAACAATAATGTACCATATTACAGTATTGTTATTATCACCCCCAATAGGCTGCGCAATCTTTCCCCTTTCCCCCAGTTCACTTGTATTTTCCTTTGCCTTCACTTGCTTATTAGGCCTCTCCTTAAATTCATCCATCCTATCCATCTCAACTACTCACTGAACCAACAATTTTTGATTAAAGAAGTTTCTCCTAAATTCCCAAACCCATCATTCCCGCAAGTTGAAATAATTCCTGTTAACAAAATCATGGAAGATTTTGATTATATGAAGTTCCATTAGGTCACCCCCTCAGACTTGGATTTTGACAGCAGCAATGTCAAGATGGTAGTTATATGGCCCAAATTTGTGCAAAAACCAAAAATATGTCATTGAAGGATAGTGCTCCTTCTTGCCTAGCTTTACTTTGAGGCAATGAAAATTGGTGAGCCTTTATTTTCTTGCTGTTTTTATAATGGTGGATAAATATTTGCAATCATGGAACAATACTTGGGGACAAAAACCCAAATTACTGGAAAAACTGTGAAGAGAAATCCGTTTATGTTTGACTCCAGTGATCCTCCTTTCAAACTGGGAGGGGAGGCGAGATCGAAGTGAAAAAGATGAGTGCAGTCAGCTGAATAGAACTGGGATAGTGCTGATGTTGCTAAGTGCCTGAATATCAATTTAAGTGAGTGCACTATAATGTTTTACCATTAGAATAGGTTTCAATGATTCCCAATTGCTACTCTGAATTACATTTCTATAAATGTTTCTTGTTAAGTACTGCAGTATGTGGTTGCTGCATGTAGTTTACAACTGTCAGAAAGTTATGAACTTCTTCATTTCCCACAAACCAGTGCTGGCATTATGGGATGCACATCGCACAGATGCTTCCTCTGTTTGTACTGACCCGAATCCTTTTTTGATCGTTGTCTGTTATTTCCTCATGCCTCAGTTAGTTTATTTTTGCTTTAGTACTTGGTGATTTTTTTAACATTTTATGTTTGTAGTATTTCTGACCTTTATTGAGACCACTGTCGTGCACAATTAATTGAATAATTTATTGTTAAAAATATGCTGCAATTTATACTTTATTTACTGGTTATTCAAGAATAAACTTGAGTTGTAAATAAAATATTTGTTGAGGAAGGTGCCACCTACCAGTTCTCTTGAAAGCTACAGTATAATTTTAAATAGGAGGGTTGTTTGAGATGATCTATTCTTTTCACCTCTATTTTTAAGCCAAGTGATTTTCATTTTATGCACTAAAAACATTATTTTAGCTGCTTCAGCATTTTGGAAGCATGTACAATAGAAACTGTCTGGTTTACTCTCCTGTCACTTACTATATTTAGTAAGTGACTCAGTTATTCATCATGAAAGTGATTCTGATGGATTCTGTCGTCTAACATGAAGTGCTTTGATACCAGACATATAGGGACTTCTGTAAAAAAGTGAGACAGTCGGAGTAATAAATTCAACATACCCATCCAAAGATAAGTCTAGTGTTCTGCTCTGTTGCCTTTTCAGTTTGACATTAAGTTTTCTTATCTTGCTAATCAACTAATTCAAGCATCAGAAGTGACCAACCTAATAATACTGCCAAGATGCAAATTTAGTATAAAATGGCAGTTGGGGGTTATCACAATGTTAGTTTTTTTTTTAAGAAAAAGTCAAGCAGAGCCAATAAACTGTCTTCTGGTAGACGTGAAAAGTAAAGTGTTTTGTTTGGGTTGTGAGTGAGTTTGCAATTGTAATTGAAACTCTCCTTAGGTGTGCATTTGACCTGGGTCTAGCAGTGAGCAGGAGTGTTTGTGAGCTGAATCAATGCACCTTTCTGCACCAACATGAGATTTTCATAATGTCCTTTTATTGGATAACCTATTGACTGTATGTGACATTTCACACTTCAATCATCCAGTTAGATCATGCTTTTATCTTTATAAAATTGCTGTAATCGCAGTTTCCTTAAAAGTACTTTTGAATAAATGTTCTATTGAATAAGTGTCAAGAACTAGCCTGCTTTATTTACAAACCATTTAGAGATTCAATGCGCGAAATTCTAGTTTTTAAAAATTCGTTCTTGGTATGAGGGTGTCACTGGCTAGGCCATCCCTAATTGCACAGAAGGCAGTGAAGACCCAACCATGTTGCTGTGGGTTTGGAGTCACACGTAGGCCAGACCAGGTAAGGATGGGTAGTTTCCTTTCTACATGACATTAGTGAACCAGATTGGTTTTTCTGACAATTGACAATGGATTCATGGTCATCATTAGACTCTTAATTCCAGATTTTTAAAAAAATTGAATTCAAATTTAACCAGCTGCCCTGGCAGGATTTGAATGAGAGTCCCCAGAACATGACCTGGGTCTCTGGATGAACTGTCCAGCATTAATACCACTAGGCTATCACCTTGCATGTAAGCCAGACCAGTTAAGGATGGCAGATTTCATTCCCTATAAGACACCAGTAAACCAGATGGATTTTTCAATTGGAACTGGTCAGCTTTTAATTAAAATTTCACCAGTTGATATCCATGTCCTCAGAACATTACCCCGGTCCTCTGGATTACTAGTCTGATGCCAACGTTACTATGCTACTACATCCTACTGGCAGAGCACCATTGTGAAACTTGAAAGGGTTCAGAAAAGATTTACAAGGATGTTGCCAGGATTGGAGGGTTTGAGCTATAGGGAGAGGCTGAATAAGCTGAGGCTGTTTGGAACGTCGGATGCTGAGGGGTGTCCTTAAAAAGGTTTATAAAATCATGAGCATGGATAGGGTAAATAGACAAGGTCTTTTTCCTTGGGTGGGGGAGGTCCAGAACTAGAGGGCATAGGTTTTGGGTGAGAGGAGAAAGATATAAAAGAAACCTAAGGGGCAACTTTTTCACACAGAGGGTGTTATGTGTATGGAATGAGCTGCCAGA
>NC_057730.1:33940194-33952978 GCF_004010195.1 Chiloscyllium plagiosum
GCGGTTAATGTCGCGGCGGCAGTTGGCTATGAAGAGATCGAGGGCGGGTAAGAGGCCAGCATGGGGTGTCCAGGTGGATGGGGTGTGTTGGAGGCGGGAGAAGGGGTCGTCAAAGGGTGGGCGAGAGTCTTGGTTGAAGTAGTAGGCACGGAGGCGAAGGCAGCGGAAGAATTGTTCACTAGAACATTTAGTCAGCTAGATCTTGTTTCATTAACCATGGAGGTCAAACTTTAACCTAACTGACAGAGAGCTTCAGTTTAAATTGGTCATTTGTATTGACGTTTCTTCCTCTTGGAAATCCACGCAACAGTGGATGTTTAACTTTGGTCATATTGGATTACTTGATATGGTCCTAAATGATGATGTAAAAAAAAAACCCTGACATTTAAAATGTTCTTAATCGGGGAAATATGATCTGTATAAACATTTGGAATAAAAAAAAGTATCTCTGATGCTTTGAAAGCCAGTATCATGTAATAAATACAATGTAAAAGGAGGACATTCAGCCCATTGTTGAGCTCTCTGCAAGAACAACATAACGCAACTAGTTCCACTGTCATGCCTTTTCATTGTAGCCTTGCAATTGTTTTCTCTTCAAGTAATTATCCAAGTATATCTGTCGTTCAGGTTCCAACCCCCTCCAATTCTTCTAAACTCTAGTCAATGTAGGCCTAGGTGAACTAATCTCTCCTCATATGACTGTCCTGCCATTCCTGGCATCAGCCAAGTGATCTTTCACTGCATTCCTTCTATGGCAAGTGTATCCTGTTTTGGGTAGGGAGACAAAATCTGCACACGTCCAGATGCAGTCTTACTGAGGCCCTGTCTAACTCCAGTAAGAAGGCCTCTTGCCATGAAGGCCAAAATACCATTTGCCATATAATTACTTTTGCATCTGCCAGTTTACTTTCTTTGGTTTACAAAGACACCAAGGTCCTTTTGTACATTCACATTTACCAATATATCACCATTTAAATATGTTCTGTCTGTCTGTTTTCCATAATGAAATGGAAAACTTCGTATTTATCTATGTTATACTGCATTTTTCATGTGTTTGCCCACAGATTCAAAACTACCTTGAAGCCTCCTCGTATTCTCTTCACAACTCTCAATCCCACCTAGTTTTGTGTTGTCAGCAAACGTGGAAGTATTACTCATGGATCCCTCATCCAAGTCATGTATATATGACTTGGGCACTGATCCCTGCAGTATACCACTAGTCACTGTCTGCCATCTGGAAAAAGGCCTATTTATTTCTGTTTCTGATTTCTCAACCAATTTTCAATCCATGTCAGCATATTACCCTCAATCCAGTGTGTTTTAATTTTGTCCACTTTTATGTGGGACCTTAACAAATGCCTTTTTGAAAATCAAATACACCACTTTTTCCACTGGTTCTCCCTTACCTATTCCGCATCCTCCAAAAAAGATCAGTGGGTTAATTAAGCATAATTTCCCTTTCATAAACCTATGCTACCTCTATCTAATCCTGTTAATACTTCTGAAGTCTTTTGTTGTACAAATATAAGCACCGACTTGAGCGTATACCCAACTGGTTTGTGGTGAGTTTTCCTCTCCCTTCTTCCTTTTTTTTTTAAATAGTGGGGTGAATTTTTCACCCACCAATCTGTTGGAACTACGTTGGATTCTATATAGTTTTGGAGGATGACCAGTTTGCGTCTAATATTTCCAAGGCCATGATTACAGTTGTACCTTTATTTTTGCATGTTGCTAATATTCTGTTTAATGCTTTTCCTTACATCTCGCTACTTTTTGGAAGCCAATAAAGAACCCCCACCAACATTTTCTTGTGATTTCTTATCTCTACCCCTACAGATTCCACGTTGTGATTTTCTCGGCCAATATCCTTTTTCACTATTGCAATGATTTTTATCTTTTATTAACAATGTAACCCACCCCTTTTCCTTATTTGTCTGTCCTTCATAAGTATTGAATACCCCTTGATATTGAGTTCCCATCCTTTGTTACCCTGCAGCTGTGTCTCCATAATTGCAACAACTATATAACTCTGTATCTATTTATGTTTCTAATTCATCTACATAATTGTGAATAGTCTGTGAATGAAGACGCAATTGCTTTAGGGATGTCTTTTTAACCTTGATAGTTGTCATTTTGCACTATAACCTTACTTGTTTCTTGTCCTTTTTTTTAACCAATGTTCTTTTACTTTGCAGCTTACGTTTCTGTATTTCCTTTCCTTCCTTGTTTTCTCCCTTCAGGTTCCCATTCCCCTGCAATTTAAGTTTAAACAATCTATGAGGAAAACTCCCCAAGCATATTAGTCTCACTCCTGCTCAGGTGCAACCCATCTTCCTAGAATTGGTTTGTATTGTCCATCTTCCTAGAATTGGTTCCAATGCCCCAGGAAACTCCTCCATACGCCAATCCTGATCCATCTTGTTATAGAGTCATAGAGATGTACAGCATGGAAACAGACCCTTCAGTCCAACTCAAATCCATTCCGACCAGATTTCAACCTAATCTAGTCCCATTTGCCTGTACTTGACCCATATCCCTCTAAAACCTTCCTATTCATATACCCCTGCAGATGCCTTTTAAATGTTGCAATTGTGCAGCCTCCACCACTTCCTCTGGCAGCCCTTACTACACACGCACTACCCTCTGCGTTTTCCCTTAAGTCTCTTGTATATCTTTCCCCTCTCACCCTAAAACTATCCCCTCTAGTTCAGGACTCCTCAACCCTAGGAAAAAGACCTTGTCTATTTACCCTATCCATGTCCCTCATGATTTTATAAACCTCTATAAGGTTACACCTCAGTCTCTGACGCTCCAGGGAAAATAGTCCTAACCTATTCAGCCTCTCCCTGTAGCTTAAACCGTCCAACCCTGGCAACATCTTTGTAAATCTTTTCTGAACCCTTTCAAGTTTCACAACATCCTTCCGATAGGAAGGAGACCAGAATTACAGGCAATATTCCAAAAGTTGCCTAACCAATGTCCTGAATAGCCACAACATGACCTCCAGACTCCTACACTCAATGTTCTAACCAATAAAGGAAAGCATACCAAATGTCACCTTCACCATCCTATCTACCTGTGACTCTGTTATTTCTGTATTTGTTAGCACATGACACTGATAGTAGTCCCAACGTTGTTACCATTGATGTCCTTTTTAATACTGTCCTAACATTCTAAAATCAGCTTTTTAACCTCATTCCTTTCTTTATCTTTGTCATTGCTTCCGACATGTGACAAAGCCACTCTCCCAAGCAAGACATTATTGTCCCTGGTACCTGGGAAGCAACATACCATCCTGGAGTTTATTTTGTGGCTACATAAAGGTCTGTGCCCCTTACGAATGAATCCCCCATCACTGCAGCCCTGCCTCTCCTCTTCCCCTGTTGTGCAGCAGGCACCCATAGTGTCCCAGACTTAGTTCTCGCTAACACCCCCGAGAAGCCATCTCTTCAATCCTCACCCCCAAAAACCAGTGTCCAAGTAGTACATCTGTTAGGGAGGCAGACATCCATATGGTTGTATTGCACTGCCTGCCTTCCTGTTGTTTGCTGTTTTCCCATCCCCTTTTTACTGTTTCAGACTTTATCTATGGTGTGACTACCTCACTGAATATGTTGTCTACAATAATTTCAGCATCCTATGTGCCCTCAGTAAATTCACCTGCAGCTCCAGCTCCAAAATGCAAGTGGCCAGGAGCTGCAACTAGACACACTTCCTGCACATGTGGTGACAGGGGACATTGGAAGTATCTATGACACTGAGCACTGGAGGAGTAAAGTATGGATATTAGCTCTGCTGACATGACTTCTCCTGAGATTAAGTTTGCTAGTTCCTCCTTTAAAGGGTACTCGTCATGATACGCATCTGTTTCCACACCCAGCACTCCCATTACAGTTCAAAGTCCCTTATTTTGTTTAAGCTGAAGGACTGCAGCAGTTTTGTTAGGAAAAAAAGCAGAGATACTCCACTGACGTTACTCTGGATACTTTCTCATTTAGAGCTGTTAAAAACTGCTCCCTTGCCAGCACTGTCTCACACCACCCCATGGCAGCTGAGCTAACATCCATAATATCTCACTGTCACTATCTCGCAGAGTTCACCTGAGTTCCCATGTGCTGTTTTATTTGGAGTTCCTCCCTAGCCTGATTCACAGTGGTGCTGACAGCTGCATGCTCTTCCTAGTCCCATTTCAGGGACTGCGCTATGTGATAGAATTAAAACTCATGTGATCAGTTCAAGGTAAAGAAAAGTATCTTGAATGTTATGAATGGTAGAAACAACAAACTTGATTTGACTGGGGAGTAGACTGTAAATGTTATCACAAGTTTGTCAGACACAGCTGGCTGCACCAAAGGGATCTTCACCCATTTGTTGTTTATTCATCTATAAAGAAAAACAACAAATGCAAGAACTCTGCAATTAAGGTGGAAACTGCTGGAAATATAAATCATGCCAGTCAGTATCTGAAAGAGAAAGATAGGGTCGATTTTTTTCGTAAAATCCTTCAGCAATACAAAATCTTGAGTAGCCAGTGCTGACTCCTTTAAAGAATTGCTATCTTCTCCACCTATACATAACCTGGTCATTTGCCAACGCTTAGTACTTTTTCAATTGTCTGTTATGTTGCCATAACAAACACCGGAACAGACAAAGGCAGGAAGTATGCAGTAGTAGGAAATAAAACAGTACATTCTGAACCTTTGAGATTCTGATAGCAAATTACATTGCCATCCCATTGCAGATGGTGTAATGTGGAGACTACCTTTGACCTGCCTGACTTAGAATCAGTCATTGTAATGTACTTGTGTGGAGAAAGCAAAGTTTGTGCAGTGAGAGTGTGAGCATGTGCATAGAACTCTGTTCACTGGCTACTGTTTAAATTTATAACAAGGCCTAGAAACTTAAAAGACAATCAAATTATAATCTGATTGAAAGTTTTGAAGT
Organism: Chiloscyllium plagiosum; assembly: GCF_004010195.1. NCBI lineage: Eukaryota > Metazoa > Chordata > Chondrichthyes > Orectolobiformes > Hemiscylliidae > Chiloscyllium > Chiloscyllium plagiosum. The sequence goes on from NC_057730.1 coordinate 33,945,139, forward strand.
CTCAGACTATTGAAAGGCATACAGTGGATGTTGTCTATATAGATTTTAAGAAGACTTTTGACAAATTACCACAAAGGGCTGATTTAATAAAGTTAAGTCTCATGAGATAGGAAGGTCCATGTCCAAACATTGGCTGAAGGGCAGTAAAGTGTCAATGAATTGTGGCAAAATATTATTTTTTCAGATTACTCAAGGGGAAACAGTGGTGTTCCCTTGGTTCAGGACTAGGATCATTGCTGACGTGGATCTTGGAATGCAGAGTAAAATTGAAATTTACCAATGATACCACACTGAGCAATGGCAGACATTGAGGAGAATGCAAATTAATTGCAGTGGGACCTAGATAGACAAGGCAATGAACAGAGGTGGAATTTGACAGAGTAAGTTTGTTCTTTAAGATGACCTGTTTTAAGTTGTTTTGATTTTAATGTGTTTTTCATCATTTTTCCATAATTTGGAGATGCCGGTGTTGGACTGGGGTGTACAAAGTTAAAAATCACACAACACCAGGTTATAGTCCAACGGGTTTAATTGGAAGCACACTAGCTTTCGGAGCGACGCTCCTTCATCAGGTGATTTTTCCAGTTAGCATTGTGGATTTGCATTAATGTTTTAAGCTGGGTGGATGTGGGTGATGATCATGCCCCATTGGTTACAGTTTTGGAACTGACCCCCATGTTTGCCTGGGCACTAATCCTCACGCTTGCCAAACTTCCAGCTTTCATCGCCTCTCCAATGTGCACCTCATTCTAGATTTGGCAGTTCTCACTCTGTTGGTGGCTCTGCTCCCTCGCTGCTCACAGCAAGGATTCAGAACATGGAAGTGACCAGTCAAAGGTTCAGCGAGCAGGAGTATCATCCAGTAGAAGGGAAGGTCTGAGAGTACAGTTGGCAGCAAAGCTGATGCTAGGGGAGTGAGAGATATGAGGTGTAGGAAGTAAGTACCTGTTGAAAGAGTTTTCATTTTTACTTGTATATTTATTTTAAAGTATTTATTTACAAATATAGTAATTTAGCTATGTATAGTATTTAAACTTGGAGGATATAACATTTTATTATTATTTTTGTCAAGAAAGGTTCAACAGAACTTTTAACTAAAGCTTTTTCCTGGTTTATAACAGGAAAGTCTGAGTTGTTTCATATTTTCCTATATGTTACACATTTCAAGATACAACCAGAATATTAAGTGAGGAATCACTGTAAAGAAAAGTGAAGCAGTGCATTTCGACAAAGGAGATGGGGAGAGATAACACATATTTAAGGATGCAGTTCCAAAGAATATGCTGGAACAGAAGAATCTAGCATTCATGTACATTGATCTTTGAAGATGGCAGAACATACTCAGAGAATGGTTAGCAAAACAATGGAGTTTTTGGACTTGGAATACAAAAGCAGAAAAGCTGGATTCCAGGTCTGGGAGATTTTAGAACATCAGTTTGGAAAAGTTCTCCATGAAACCAAGGAGATTAGGAAGGGATTTGCTAAGGTAAAGTAAGGTAGACATCAGAAAGCTAATGTTGAAAAGACTAGGGAATACAGAAGTTAAGTCTTTTGGTGAAGAGATACAAGGGGAATGTGAGGATGAAATTTTTGGAGTGTCAGGTTATGAGTGACATAGATAAGGAGAAATTATACTTACATCAGTAACCAAGGGCGCGGTATTAAAGTAATGAGCTGGAGACTGAGAGAGAATTCGAGGAATTTTTTTTTTATCACCCAGAGGGTGGTGTGTACTGTCAGTTCTTCTATAACGCGATGGGTGCGTCCTTGTGCAACATCACATAATAGAAAAATTGTGCTTTAGGAACCATGTTTAAAGTATTGGTGCTGTAATCGTGTTATAGCCAACACATATTTTCAAAGTTCACACTTTAGAAGCAGTGTCCCCAATTCACCAATTGCATTACAGGGAACATGTGTTGATGAATGGTGTGTTATAACAGAATGACTTGTATCTGAAACACGGTACCTAAAAAGTGGTAGAGATAGGAACCCTCAAGAACTTTGATAAGTATATAGATGACCACTATATATGCCACAGCATACAAGGCTATAGACAAATTGCTGGAAGCTGGATGTTTGATTATCAATGCAGAGCCAATTGGCTATAGGACCTTTTTTCTGTGTTGTTAAAACTTTAGGCTTATATGACTCTGTCCTTTAGCTCTCGTCAACTATTGGTTAATTAGAACAGTTTTTCTTTGTCTGCATTACAAAAACCTGCTTTAATCTTGTACATTTTCATAAAATCTCCCCTCCCTCTCCTTTGCTCCATGGTGAACAAACCCAGCTTCTTCAGTTGAATCTTGTACCTAAAATCATTCATTTACAGAACCATTGGGAAATCTCCTCTCCACCTACATGGCTTCCTTCCTCTAGTGTGCTAACTAGAACTAGACAATTGGTTCTGGCCTAATTGGAGTTTTATCAAGCTTCAACATATCTTTGCTGAAATTGGTCATACTCAAGAGACAACAAGATGCGCAACAATATCTCTGTGGCATGGATTGTAGGAGATTAGAGGTAGAGAGGAATGAGGCCACATTGGGTGCATTGAAGACAATACACAAGATTGGAGGAGGTACAGGTGAAATGCTGCTTTACCTGGAAAGACTGTTGGGCCCTTGAGTGGTGATGAGAGGAGGTAAAGGGGCAAGTGTTGCACCTTCTACAGTTACATGGGAAGATGCTGTGGAGAGGCGGTGTTGGTGGTTGTGGAATGGACTCAAGTGTCCTGGAGGGAACGATCCCTGCAAAATGCAGATGAGGGAGTGAGGGGAAGATGTGTTTGATGGTAGCATTCTCCTGGAGTTTTCTGAAATGACAGAGAATAATCCTTTTAATGCAGAGGCTGATGGGATGAAAAGTGAAGACAAAAGAAACCCAGTCACACTGTTGAGTGATGGGAAGAGGCAAGGGCCGGAACATGGGTGATAGGTCAGATGTGAGTGGGAACCCACAGTCCTGGAAGAAGCAAACCATGTCAGCAGCACTGTTTTGGAAGGTGGCGTCATCCAAACAGGTGCAATGTTGGCGAAGGAAGTGGGAGAATAGGATGGAGTCCTTGCAGGACAAAGGTTGTGACAAGCTGTAGTGAAGGTAGCTATGGGAATCCATGGCTTTGTAGTGGATGAATGTCTATTCTCTAAAATGGAAACAGAGGTCATGGAAAGGAAGGGAAGTATTGGAAATGGATGGTATGAAGAGGGAATGAACTTCCCGAGGAAGTGGTGGATGTGGGTCCAATGTTTAAAAGACAGTTGGATAGATAGATGAATAGGAAAGGTTTGGGGGGATATGGGCCAGGAGCAGACAGTGGGGAACTAGTTTTAGTTTGGGATTATGTTTGACATGGACTGGTTGGACTAAAGGGTCTGTTTCCGTGCAGTATGATTCCATGACTACAATACAGGGCTGGAAATTGGAGGCAAAATGAATGAAGTTTTAAGAGTTCTGGCAAAAACATGATGCAGCACTAAAGTAATTGTCAATGTTACAGGGAAATGCTTTTTAACAGCACCTTTTTTGGGATTCATGATAAAGAAGATGATGACATTAGGTGTTGTGGCATCTTTTAAATGTCCTTGGATGCTTTAGCTTAATTGTGTTAGTAGCATGTAAGTGATGAAATAGACTTAATCCTCGTTCTAGGAGGAAGCAGATCTATATTCCAAACAGATGGTCAACTGATAACTGAGCAGACAGATATATGTCTAGACTGTTTACCACAGAAGTGCTGGAACGGTTCACATGTCTCAAATCAAACATCATTTGTAGTATTAAGCTACAAATTGTTCTCATTGGTCACTACCATAGCAACTAACAATTTGCTTAAGAAATTGTTGATTGGCAACCTTCAAATATTTTGACAGTGGCCGAGCAAGTTCCTTTCACGATGCAGATTTCCAATTTTGGAAAATAGCGGTGCAGCATAATGTTAAAAATTTGTTTGAGCCATTTTAAACATTCCTTCATAGACTCAGTGCCATATTTGCTGAAAATAAACATTTACTTTTGAGGAATAACACATCAGTACTGAGTCTGTCTTTTAACTATATGAATTCCCTCAAATAAAACATGTCATTCTGTGTCCTGATTTATGAGGCAGGGAAATTAGTCTGCAACAAATGATTTTAAGTGGGGCATGGGGAGGGAGAACTGAGAGGAATGAGCTGAAATATGAATTATTAATACCGGTGTAAAATCTGCCGATGTTCACTGAAAGGACACTTCATTATAGTGTTTTTAAACAGTGTAGTGAGTTTCCTCATTATGTCAGTGAAGGCCATTGTTTCTGTTAAGAGTTAGAGTCCTACAGCATGGAGACAGGCCCAAACTAGCCCATGCTGACCAAACTGTCCATCCACACTAACCCCATTTCCCTGCACTTATCCTTTGAAACCTTTCCTTTTCATGTATTTGTCCAAATGCCTTTTAAATGTTGTTAATGTACCCGCCTCAATCACTTCCGCTTGCAACTCATTCCATATGTGAAAAAGTTGTCTCTCAGCTTCCCTTTTATCCTTTCCCCAGATGCCCCCTCGTCCTTGATTCCCCAACCCTGGGAAAAAGACTGAATACATTCAACCTATTCATGCCCCTCATGATTTTGTACATTTTTATAAGATCTCCCCTCAGTCTTCTCACCCTCTAAAGAAAAAAGATCTTAGCTTGGCCAACCTTTCCCTCTAACTCAGACCCTTGTGTCCTGGCAACATCCTTGTAAATTTCTTCTGCGTTTTTTCCAGTCTAATAGCATCCTTCCTATGGCAAGGTTTTTCCAGTCTAATAGCATCCTTCCTATGGCAAGGTGACAAAAACTGAACACAATATTCCAATTGAGCCTCACCAACATCCTGTACAACTGCAAATAACTTCCCAACTTCTATATTCAGTGCCCTGACTGTTGAAGTTCAGTGTCCCAAAAGCCGCCTTCACTGCCCTGTCTACCTGTGACTCTACTTCGAGAATAATACACTAGAGCTCCATGGTCCCGCTGTTCCACTACATTTGCTTGGGCCCTACCACTCCCCATGAAACTCCTACCTTGATTTGTCTTTCCAAAATGCAAGACGGCACATGTGTGTATATTCAACTCCCGCACATGTGTGTATATTCAACTCCATTTGCCATTTTTCAGCTCATTTCCCCAGTTGAACAAAATTAGATTAGACTAGATTACTTACAGTGTGGAAACAGGCCCTTCAGCCCAACAAGTCCACACCGACCCTCCGAAGAGCAACCCACCCAGACATTTGCCCCTTCACCTAACACTACGGGCAATTTAGCATGGCCAGTTCACCTAACCTGCACATTTTTGGACTGTGGGAGGAAACCGGAGCACCCTGAGGAAATCCACGCAGACACTGAGAGAATGTGCAAACTCCACACAGACAGTTGCCTGAGGCAGAAATTGAACCTGGGTCTCTGGCGCTGTTAAGATCCTGCTGCAATTCCTGATAACCTTCCTCCCTGTCCACGATACCACCTAATTTAGTGTCATTTGCAAACTTACTAATCATGCCTCGGACATTCTCATCCAAATCATTGAGAAAGATAGCAAACAAATAGCATTGAGCCCAGCACTGACCCTGAGACACTCGATTAGTCACAGGCCTCCAGTCTGATAAGCATCCTTCCACTGTTACCCACTGCTTCCTACCATCAAGTCAATTGTGTATCCAATTTGCCAACTGCCCCTGGATTCCATGCAATCTAACCTTCCAGAGCAGCATACTGTGTGGAACCTTATCAAAGGCCTTACTGAGGTCCATGTAGACTACGTCAACCTTTCTGGTCACTTCTTCAAAGAACTCTTAACAAATTTGTGAGGCATGATCTCCCACGCATAAAGACATGCTGACTATGCCTAATCAAACCTTGTTTTTTCCAAATGCATGTATATTTTATCTCTTAGAATCAACTCAAGTAACTTACCTACCACAGATGTTAGGCTTACTGGTCTATAGTTCCCAGGCTTTTCTATGCAGCCCTTCTTGAATAAGGGCACAACATTCGCTACCCTCCAGTCTTCTGGGACCTCACCTGTGGCTAACAATGATGCAAAAATATCAGCCAGGGCTCCTGCAATTTCTTCTTTGGCTTCTTGCAATGTTCTTGGATATATCTTGTCAGGTCAAGGAGATTTATCCCCCTTCATGCATTCTAATACATCCAATACCATCTCTACTGTGAAATGGATTGTCCCTAAGATATGACCACTAAACCAACCCCTCCCCCCAAAACAAATTCCCAAATCATCATGTCTTTCTCTACAGTAGACACTGAGGAAAAATACTTGTTGTGGACCTTGTCCATCTCTTGCGGTTCTACACATGCATGTCCACTTCGATCCTTGAGGGATCTAATACTCTCTCTCTAGTTATTCTTTTTCCTTTGGAGTCACCCTAATCTTCTTAGCCATAGCTATTGCATGCCTCCTTTTTCCTCCTTCAGTAAACTCCAGTATCCCCTATATCCCTCCAGGGATTCCTTTGATTCCAGCTGCCTCTACTTGAACCATACCTCCTTTTCTCTGGTTAAAGCCTCCATATCGCTTGTTCCCTATTCCTGTAAACCTTGCCTTTCACCCTCACAGGGATATACAGGCTTTGAACTCTAGCTATCTCACTTTAAAGGCCTCCCACTTGCCAGAGGTCCCTTTGCCTGTAAACAAATTACTCCAATCAACCCCTGCAAGCTCCTGTCTAATTCCATCAAAATTTGCCTTGCCCCAATTTAGAACTTGAACCTGTAGGCTAGTTTTGTCCCTCTCCATAACTATTTTAAAATTAATAGAACTATGGTTCCTAGTCTCAAAGTGCTCCCCTACTGTCATTTGTCTTGCCCTATTTCCCAAAAGTAGGTTGGGTTTTGTCCCTTCCTGAGTAGGACCCTCTATGTGCTGCTTAAGGAAACTTTACTGAACGCACTTAACAAACTCCACCCTATCTAAGCCCTTAACACTGGCCATGCCAGTCTATGTTAGGAAAATTAAAATTCCCTACGATGACAACCCTATTGCTCCTGCAAGTCTCCCCGGTCTCCCTGCATATTTGTTCCTCTAATTCCTGTTGACTATTTGTGGGCCCATAGTACAAACTCAATAATATCGCTATCCCCTTCTTATCTCTTCATCCCACCTACAAAGCTTCATTGGATGATTCTTCGGAAGGATGATTCTAATTACTGCTGTGATACTCTCATTAATCAAAAATGCAGTTCCACCTTCCCTCTTTCCAACATCTCTGTCCTGTATAAAGCACCTGTACCCTGGCACATTAAGTTGCCCGTCCTATTCTTCCCTTAGCCATGTTTATGTAATGGCTATGATATCCCAGTCCCATGTACCTCTCCATGCCCTGAGTTCATCAACCTTACCTGTGAACCCTCTTGTGTTGAAATAAATTCAATTTAATCCAACAGACATTCCTTGCTCCCTGTCGTGTTCCAGCCTGACCTGTCTTTTCACTTTACTACTTCTGATTACTGTATGTCCTTCCAGCCTCGTACTTGTCTCTCTGCTGTTGAGGATCCCACTCCCGCCAATCTAGTTTAAACCTTCCCTTGTAGCACTAGCAAAGCTGACCACCAATATATTGGTCCCCCTTTAGTTGACATACAACCCATCCTTCTTGAACAGGTCACCTATGCCCCAGAAAAGATCCCAAAGATATAAAAGTCTGAATCCCTGCCCTCTGCACCAATTCTTTAGCCACACATTGATGTGCCATATCCTTCTGTTCTGGAGAATATCACAACAAGGGCCTGGCTTTTAACTTATTTCCTAGGTCTCTGAAATCCTTCCACAGGACCTCCTCCCTATTTCTAACTATGTCAT
>NC_057730.1:33953478-33980568 GCF_004010195.1 Chiloscyllium plagiosum
TTAGATGAACATCTCAAGCGTAGTGGTCGTGAGATAGCACTTCCTATTGAGGCATGTGTAATGATGCTGTTGGAAACAGGGATGAAAGAGGAGGTGAGGTCTTTGATTAAAACATTCATTTACATGCATAACTAATCAATACTCATTTCCATTTTAAGCAAAGTGCCAGTTCCGTCACCTCACCTTTTTTTTTAATTAATCATGGCTGATCCACTACATTTTCCTGCCTATGAAAGAAACAAGAAACTGCCAGAGATACGTTAGCAACTCTATATGCTTGATTTTATTTCAAGTCCTAGTTAAGTTTTACCCTGGGACCTGTTCAAGGAGCTGATTAAATTTACAATGCAGACTTTTACACTGAATGTTGAATAAAATGTGAAGGTAGAGGTAACAATTTCAATAATCTGATGCTATCGACCAGCCGATTTTTTTTTTCATTGAGTTGTTGTTCATTCAGCTCTGGATGCTGGATGTACACTCCAACTGCTGCTGTTTGAATGCAAATCTGTGCATAAAATATAATGTATATTAAGGTTCTGGAATATAGCTTGGAATGTAAATGATTAGGGTACTTGGATACAACATTTTGGGGGTTCAGATCTCTGGGGGTTTGGATGGCCTTAGTCAAGATAGTTTATTGTAACACTGCATCCAGCCTCAGTATCCCAACGATGACAGACATATAGGATCCACATATAGGAGAAAAAAACATCAGACTTGACTATGACGCCTTATGGTTTTGTACTTTAGGAATGGAGTATTATCCTCATGTGAAAAATAATCATTTGTGAACATCAGGGTCTGAAGTAATTTTAGTTTACAAATATTTTATCAGTGTCCTGCCCCTTAGTAAATGCCAATAGAAAGTAATGAATGATAGCCATGCTGTGTTCCTCCAAGTGTATTTCGCTATCTTTGTCACTAATACAACCTACCATTCCTCATACTGCTACTAATTATTCATATGCTGGAAGAAGTCTTACAGCTTCCTTATTTTCTTGTTCTCTCCTGGTTGGTCTTATTTTCTTTTTCACTTTCTCTCAACATATTGCATCTGGCCTGTTTTGACTTATACGCATTCCTTTTAAACTACTTCATATTTTCTCTCTCCTTCATCATGTGTAATGGTTGTGTTCCTGTTGTAATACAGGGGCTGTTCCGAATTGCTGCAGGAGCGTCTAAATTGAAAAAGCTAAAAGCTGCATTGGACTGCTCTGCCTCACAGCTGGACGAATTCTATTCTGATCAACATGCTGTTGCAGGTAATTTTTTTGGATGAAAGCCAAAGCATTTTGGATTTCAATCAGGTTGTTTATAATTTTACTAGAATTTAAACACTTTTAAAAATGTGTTCGTGGATTGGGTATCACTGGCAAAGCCCCCACTTAAAAGCCTTTGAGAATGTGATGGTGAATTGTTAACTGAAACCACTGGAGTACTTGTGGCATGCGTTCTCAATGTAATTCCTTAAGGCATTTCAGGGTTTTGTCCCGGGGCATCTTTGAGCAGCAATGTGTTTTCAAGTCGGGATAGTGTGTCATTTGGAAGCAGATTCCAAGGCACGTGATAGTTCTACATGGTAAAGTTCATTGGTTTGGAAGTGATGTTGAAAGCAATCTTCGTGAGTTATTGCATTACATTTTGTAGATGGTGCACACCTACCGTTGCTGTACCATTTATGGAGGGAATGAATCTTAAATACTATGGATATTGTTCCAGTCAATATAATGTTCTTCCCATGGATGGTATTGAGCTTCTTAAATGTTGTTGGACCTGCACCCACTCAGGCAAATGAGGAAGAAACTCTGTCGCTACTATTTCTGGCCTGTGCCTTGTAGATAATGTAATGGTTTTTGGGGAAACAAGATGTCAATTCCTTGTCAGAGAATATCCTGCTTATGACTAATTTTTATTGCCACAGTGTTTATGTGGCTGATCCAGTCAAGTGTCTGATTTTAGTGGCCTCCTGTGATGTTAATGGTGGGCACATTTGAAATTTGCTGCAATGGACTCTAGTATTTTTCGAATGGAATGAAGTGCTTAACCTCAGTGTTTAAATAAGTGGGTTTTAATTTTCTACAGAATGAGTCTCTTGGAGTTAGAGCAGAAATGAGATGGTGGAGAGAAATAATTTGTGGAAGAGCAAACAAATTAGAGTGACTGTTTTCGAGGCGATGACCACAGCTGTCGATTGGGAAGGCAACTATACCAGTAGATTGCAACATTGAAATGCGTTTCAGAAAGAAATTCTCTCACGGATGGAGATGGCTGAACAGTGTACTGTCAGTCTTCACTAGATTACCACCATGAAGAAAGAAATACTGAAAGGCAACTGGTGCCAGTCGAATCATATTCTTGGATAAGTTAACAAGCTTTGATAAGAGACCAGCATTGAAGTAACAGTGATTAATGTCCCTACTCGTGTCCTGAACCACATTTTTCTATACTTGTTATGGTATGCTTGTGTGTATTGAAAAGATTCTAGCTCACATAATAAATCATTGCCAAATTCTGATGTGTCTGGAGAATACCTCCTTATGTCAACTTGTTGTTTCTTTGCCTTTAGGTGCCTTGAAATCATATCTGAGAGAGCTACCAGAACCTTTAATGACATACCAGCTTTATGATGAATGGGTCCAGGCTGCAAGGTCGGGATTAAGTGCATTACATTGCACCATATTATACTTGTGTTTCATACAATGTTACGTTTAAGTAAATCAAATATGCATAAGTTGAACTGGCAATTTCCCAATGCCTACTAATTAATTTTTAGTTCAATTCTATCGCAGCGTACCAGACATGGACAAGAAGTTACAAGCCCTCTGGCTAACTTGTAGCAAAATGCCAAAGTCAAACAACTCCAACTTCAGGTACGTGTCCTCAATCTTCAGATATATCCTATGGAAGTGATGTGGCACAAATGAGACTTGAATGCTGGTATTAATCAAGAATGAAAGAAAACATTCTTCTAATTTTTTTTAAGTTCTGTTTTCCACAGCCAGACAGTTCTATTTTTGTTGTTAAAATTCTGACATCAGATCTTTTCATACAATGCAGTTACAAAAGTATGGTAATGGACTAGCAAACTAGAGGTTGTAAGTTTGTTAAATTACAATAGTAACTATGCTTCATTAGCTGTAACTAGCTTTGGGATATTCTTGAGGTCACGAAGCATTCCAGAAATTCATGTTTTCTTTAAAATTCTTCCATAAAAAGTTGTGGAATTTAGCTCTAAAAATGTACTGGTCGATAGACATGGAAACTGTCATTGTGCAAAATCCCAATTTATAGATGAACGTCTTGCAGCGAAGAGAACCTGCTACTCAATCTGCTCTGGCCTTCAAGTGGCTTCAGCCACACACTGCGTAGTCAGTATTCAACTTAATTTCAAATAAACATTGTTAGAATCAAATCTAATGAGGGACATAGGTAAAGTTAATAATAATTGTCTTTTCCCTAGGATGGGGGATTTCAAGACTAGGGGACACGTTTTGAAGGTGATGGGAGAGAAATGTTTTAAAAACAGGCACATTTTTTACACAGCAGGTACTTTGTGTGGAATGGACTTCCTGAGGAAGTGGTGGATGTGGGTATACTTACAACATTTAAAAGACATTTGAATAAGTACATGAATAGGAAAGGTTTTGAGGGATATGGGCCAGGCACAAGCTAGTGGGACTAGTTTAGTTTGGGATTACGTTCGGCATGGACTGGTTGGACTGAAGGGTCCATTTCTATGCTATAGGAGTCTGTGACAAAATGATGAAGGATTTATCCTCATAATTATTTTCATAGAAATGAATTGGGGAAGAGAATTGCTCCCCCACAATGCCACTCCCATTCAAATGAAAAAAGAAAGTGTAAGTAGTTCCATGGAAAAGGCTAAGTTGACGGCCAGCTAATATTGTTCATTAAAATAAATGACAGAGAGAAGTATGGTAAAATTAGCCAGTCAGTCCTCCACATCATTGGAAAAGAATGAATTTGTAGCAGTTTTGATTTGGAGGTTTGTTGAAGGTTCTTAATGTATTATTCTTGTGTAGGAGCTTGGGTTCTAAAATAGAGGAATGATGAATCTCTAAACTGGAGGAATGATATATCCTTTAATGTTTATTTCTATATAGTGTGTATGAAGAAAAAGGAGAATATGGATTTTAGTTCATTTTCAATATGTTCTGACAGTGGTACTAGGATGTCTAGGTACATGATTTGTTTGTCTCTGATAATTAAGTCTTTAAAACTTTTAGGGTAAATAGTTCAGTGTGTTAGGAAAGAGGATAGAAGAGAGGGGATTTAAAAAACTGCTGTTGAAGTCCAGTAACACACACACAGTCAGAAACATCCAGAAGAAGCCTGACAATTCTGCAGATTTCATTGAGAGCAAAAGTCTGTAACAGCAGATGTGCTGTTAGTTTAGCAGTTTCCAAAATAACTAGGTCTAAAAAAAATTCTGAATGGCTTAGAGAAAAGATCCAGAGACAAAAGGCTTGACAGAGGAAGATACCTAACAAGGTTTTCAAAATCTGACTTTAAGGATCACATGTTAAGGGATAAGTAAGTTACATTAGTGATTTGTTCAAGGGTATGGGGAAGAGACATGAATGAAAGAAAATAACATTGAGCGAAATTTGCCAAAAAGAAACTGATTACAGTTGTGCCAGCTGAACAATGTGTTTTAAAGTTGTAATGGGCCACCTGTCACCTGAGGTTTGGGTATCTGTAATATCATTGTTGATAAAACTTGTACATAAAACTAGTCTGTACAGTCATAAACTGTCCATAAAGCTTGTACATAAAACTAGTCAACAAATGATAAAAGAAAATAATATAATTAAGTAATTAATTAAAACCCATTAAAACTGGCATCTGTCACGGGTGTAGCATGTGAACTCTATTAGATGCCGGTGTGATCTGGGAAACATCTGCAATAAGCATTTACAGCTCAAGCAGCTTTGACTCAGAAATCTGGAGACCAAGCTGCCCATTCTGTTGAATCTTTCTTTCTGGTATTTATATTAAGATCAGTGACTGACCACCATGGTACATGAACAGAATCAATAAAGCTTATTGTTTGGTAAGCCAGAGATTACTCTCCAGGATCTGACTTATCCATAACTATAATATCTAGGCTCATAACAGAAGCATGTTTTCTTTTCGGCTGCTTTAGTATCTATGCATTTCGTATTGCATCCTGATTGATTAAAGATCCCTTGCGGTCTGTTCTGTGTCATCCTTGTGCCTGTTTAGCAAGTATTACTGGTTGGGCACAGTGTCCTGTTTTAGGGTTGTGACTTCTTCCCTGTTTATGGCAGCCTCATTTTGGGCATTTTTCAGTGTTGAGACTGTTCATTCCTGTCTCATGTCTCTCAAGTCTATTTCCCTGGAATAGTGTGGATGGTTGACGTAGCAGTATTACTAAAGTTCTTAGAGGCATTAATTCTGATGGCAGTATATGATTTGGAGCTCACCCTTGCCATGATGACTACTTGCCCTTTCGTTTTTTGTTTCTATGGGAATAACATTGTGTCCCTGACCTGCTTCTCCCCAATTAATTTCAATGGAAATAATTATGAGCACAACCCCTCTGTCAATCCATTAGGCATTTTTTTGACAGCACTTAATTTAACTTAAGTTGACTTCCTTGTTCTACTTTGGTTGATGCTTTGCTTGAGAATGGTCACTGTTTGTATTTTTTTTAAATATAGTTGTCATTGCACAACTCCTTTTTTGGGTGAGTAAACTTCTACAAGGCAGTAAGAAGAACATGAAGAGTTATGAAGTTAAGAATATCTTTTTAGCTATCTTTATCACACCTATCATAAGGAAATGTAGGAACTTAGGAAAAGACGGTGGGGTAACTTTGTTGCTAAAGGGTGTAATTAGTACAGTGGTGACAAATGACTTTGCCTCAAAAGGGAAAAATAGTGAACCAGTTTGAGCAGAGATAAGAAATTGGAAAGGAAGAAGTTTACTTGTGGAAGTAATTTTGTTTTTATAGTAGTTACATTGTAGAACAAGGGCATCTAAGAAAGGTACCTCAAAATCATAAGTGAGTTTATATGTTGATCGATTGAATCCAATAATCAAAGGTAGCCTGGGAAATGGGTTCATTGAATATATTTAGGGCACTTCCCCAGGGCACTATATCAGTAGTTCTATATTGCAATGGTTGCATTCTTGTGCAGCCCTGCATTATGAAAGAAATTGTGCTTTAGAAACGGCGCTTAGTGTTGGTGATGTAACCATGTTATAGCGAATTTGCGCTAACATTATAGCAGAAAGACCTGTATTGTAGAGACATCGAGAGCAAACTATTCTAGACTTATTAGTGAGCAATGAAACAAAAGTTAATCACTAACCTTATATAAAAGAAGCTGTAGGTGACAGCGATCATAAAGCATGATAGAATTTTTCATTCACTTTAAGGCAAAGGATTGTGGGTCTAAGAGAATGATTTTAAACCTCAATTCAGATTGTTTGGGGTCTACAAATACAGTTGAATTGGAAAGCTAGTTACAAGGAAGCAAAGCAGAAATGTGATGGCAGAGTCAGGAAAGATTCTTTGAAAAGGATACATCATTGGTGGTTCAGTGAGGAAGTTAGAGAGAGTATCAAATGGAGCAACACTACAAATACGCAGAATGTAGTCATAGGTCAAAAGATTGGTCAGATTTTTTAAGAACAAGCAGAAAAAATTTAAAACAAACACAATAGAATATAACAGCAAACTAGTTTGTACATAAAACTAGTCAACATATGATAAATGAAAATAATATAATTAAGTAATTAATTAAAACCCATTAAAACTGGCATCTGTCATGGATGTAGCATGTGAACACTATTGGATGCCGGTGTGATCTGGGAAACATCTGCAATAAGCATTTGCAGCTCAAGCAGCTTTGACTCAGAAATCTGGAGACCAAGCTGCCCATTCTGCAACATGCAAGGGCTGGGGCAATGTTAACTCGATATTTTGTTGTCAGGAGACAGTCACATCTCTTGCGATATGGTGTATTGATTTGATCAGTAATATGAAAGTGTGGTTACTGTTGAGACAGATGTGGGTACCCAGAGGATGTGAATGCTGAGCCTCTGCTGATATCCAACTGATTTGACATGCTTAGATGAGAATGGGGTTGGTCTTCCTCTTCTATTGGTATTCATGGGAATTATCCAAAAATGTGTAAGATGAAAAGCTTTGAAAAACTTTTTTTCTCAGCAGTACTCAAGTCTTGTACTATTAATTTCTCTCCATTACATAGAATGTCGAGATACTTGGACCTTACTTATTTCATGGCAACTTCTTGTGTCTTCATTTGTGTAGATAAGACACAAGTGCTTGTTTAGTTTCACTACCATATCTCATTCCCATTATAAATCCTCTTGTCTTTGCCTATATTAGACCCACATTTATCATTTGTTTATCTCTTCCTTTATACATAGCAATAGAAGCTCTTGCAATCTGCTTTTGTTATTACACTTGGACAGCCATATTCTATTCTCCTATCAATTTCTTAGTCCTCTCCTGCTGACCTCTTAAAATATTTTCCCAATCAGGCTTTACAACAATTTTTTGTCAGTTCTGTAAGCTGCCTCCTTTGATCCGCTGCTATCTTTCGCTTCCCTGTTAACAATGGAATACTCCCTTTTCCTGTTGGATATTTTTGCCATGAAAGGAATGTACGTTGCTTTTGAAAACTAAGTATAAATTCTTTAAATATTCATTGTTACTTATTCACTTTCGAACCTACTGATGTATTTTTTTCCAAGCTGCCACCATGAATTTATAATTGATCTTGTTTTCATGTGAGACCCTGCTTTGAGATTGAACTATATCTTTTTCAAACTTAATGGAAAAATCTGTCGTATTGTAGTCAGTGTTCTCAAGGTCTTATGACAAGATTATTAATTAGCCCTTTCTCATTGCATAAAATTAAACCTCAAATAGCCTGTGCACTAGTTGGTTCCTCAACATGTTGCTCTGCAAGAGTGTCTCACACCGATCTTGCAAATGCTGAATACATTTAGATACAGTGCTTTTGATTCTAACTTTTTAATACTTTTTCTTGATTCCTGATTTGTTCTGGGGTTTAGTTGTGCTGTTTTAAATCTTCACTTAACAACAGCTTTTCCACTTCCTACAGCCAGCTTTATTTTAATTCTATCAGAATTCCCTCTTAGTTTCACATTGTTGTGACAAGCGTTTTTAAACTATCCCCAACAGAAGTTGCAAATCACCCTATGAGAATATCATTCCCATCCTGCTCAACTGTAATGTTTTTTCCTTCTACATGCCCATGAATCCATCTCAATGTCCCAGAAATCTGAACTCTTCCCATGCACCATTGTCTCAGCCATGTGTTCATTCACCCATTCTCCTTATTGCCATTCTCACCAATACATTGTAATCTTGATTAATCCTGAAATTACAGCCTTGGAGGTACAGTTTTTCAGTCTCTTGCCTAGTGTCATAAGGACTCTTTCCATGATCTCTTCCATCTCCTACTTACACTGTCGGTGCTAGTGTTGGTAATGACCTCTGGCTCTTTACCCTTCCCCCAAAAAGAACATCCTGCAGCCACTTTGAGACATCCATGGCCTTTACTTGAGAGGTAATATACTATCCAGGAATCATGTCTATAGCCACAGATACAGCTGTCTGTTATGTTAACTACCAAATTGCCTACTACTATTTACCTTCCATTCTTCTTCACATACATGTGTCTTTTTCAGTCTGGTGAACAGGAAAGTCGAGTTGGGACTTCAACGAAATCAGCCATGATCATAATGAATGATGGAGTAGATATGAAGGATGTAATGACCTACTTATGCTCCAGATCCTATGTTCCTTCATGTGACAAATCAGTGTTTATCGAGTTGAGGATTCACATTAAATGGAGATGTTTTCAGAGGTGAAGCTAAATTGTTGTCTTCTCTTAACAGGTATCTTATAAAATTTCTCTCAAAGCTTGCGCAACACAGTGATGTCAACAAAATGACTCCTAGCAACATTGCAATTGTGTTGGGGCCCAATCTACTGTGGGCTAAGAATGAAGGGTAAGAGCTTGCTGTTTTTATTATGGTCAGGCAGTAGCCACCTATATTTTTTGTAATAATGTTTTTATGCGGGTTAATGAAAAAAAAGAGTCTGTTAAGCATAGGGGACAACAGGAATCCAGCTGTAGCAAAATTGAGTTGGTATATTGATGGAACCAAGCTTAACATATATAATAATTGATCTCACTATGTTACTAGATTATTTAGTGTTATCCTGGATTGTATATAGTTTTTATTTTAAAATTTGATTTCAATACATACCCTTTCTTCCATTCTAGACTTAAACTATATGTTCTTTAACTATATTGTCTCTCCACACCATGAATGTATGATCAATTTTTACAATTTAAAGTACAGCATATAGTGAATGAATACTATGCAGTAAATAATCATATTGAAGGGATTACGTGTTTAAATTTATTTTTGCTGCAATTACTTTATGCTTTCCAATGAAATGCGATTTTGCTTTTCATTCTACCATATACCAAAATTCTCTCCTCAACACACTGTCTTCTTGCTGGCATACTGTTTCCCCGACACTGATTGCTTTCTGATGCCTTAACCAAGTAGCTAACCTTCTGTGAGAGCTGAGAGGGTATTTGATTGTAGAAGTTACAAAACCTATCGATCCTATCTGGATAGTTGTGCTGATAATAAAGGTCACTGAAAAATAATTGGCATTAAGGCAGGGCAAAATGATCCCACAACCGAACAGTTGGATCAAAACTCTTCAGTTGAACCATATTTGGTATTGGATAGTGGTGGACAATTAAATACCGTTGGGAGGAGGTGGTCATATGAGTATCCATAACCTCCGTGATGGCTGAGTCCAACTTATCAGTGCAGAAGACACAGAGCTGAAACATTTCAAACTATCTTCAGCCAACAGTGCCAATTTTATGCTCTGACTTGCTATGACTCAGCTTTCTCCTGAGGCCTCCATTTTTTTCACTCAATGAGAAATCAAGAGATGGCTGAGGGTACTGATTGTAGCAAAGACTCAGGACTCTGATAGCATCCCAGTTATAGTCTGAAAGATTTACCTTCCAGAATTAATCATGCTGCCAGACAAACTGTTCTGGAATAGCTACAATACTTGGCATTTACACAATGATGTGGAACATTGCCAAGGGTAATATGTTTTTAGAAAGCAGGACTAATACCATCTAGCAAATACCGCTCCTTCAGTGCACTCTGATTAATCAGGCAAGCGGTAAGGGTGTCATCAACATCAAATGGAACATACTCATTGGTGATCATTGAAACTTAGTTGGGCTATGCCAGGATAGGGTCAGCCCCAGATCCTCTTACAACCTGGAAAAATGAACTGAATTCCAGCGTTGAGAAGAGGATGGTTCCAAGACAGCACTATTGAGAATGTAGCAGCAAGGTGTCTCAGTAAAGTTAAAATCGGTGGAAATCAGGCAATCTCCGCTAGCTGGATTAGTCAATCCTATCCCAACATAATTGTTAGCAGTCAATCATCTTAGCCCTAGGAAATGGTTGCAGGGCAACCAAGGCAAGGCAATATCTGAGGCACATTCACCTTAACAGCTCCTACCCTCAAAGCTACAAGTCTAAATGCATTTTGATGTTTGTACAGTGTTCAATTCCATTCATAAGTGCTCAGCTTCTGAAGCAGACTGCATCAGCCTGCAGCAAGACTTGTACAACATTCAGATTTAGGTTCATAAGTAGTAAGAAACATTTGTACCATGCATTTGCCAAGCAATGACCAATCCTATCAGGAAAAAGTCTAACCATCTCTTCCTTGACATTTAATTGAATTGCTTTCATTGAATCACACCATCAACATTCCTGAGGTTACTATTGACCAGAAACCAAATGCATGATTGCACAAGCTGGGAATTTTGCAACAGGTAACTCATCCCTAAATCCCATAAAATGTCTATAAGGTGCAGTTCAAGAGTATGATGAAATCATCTCTTTTCGGGATTAATGCAGTTCCAATGGTACTTGAAGCGCTAAACCATCCAGAGCAAATTAACCCCCATCTGCCATCTTAAACCTTATTTCCTCCACCACTGATACACACTACTGTCACAGTGCATCATTTGCAAGATGCTCTGCAGCAACCCACTATGTCTCCTTCAAATGTATTTGTTAAAGCAGCAACCTCTACCTCTGAGAAGAACAAGTCAGATATGACACATGTTAGCGATCAATCATCTTAGCCCTAGGAAATGATCATTGAAAGTTCTATCCAACTCGCATCATTCTGACTTGAAGTTATTTCATTGTTTCAGTATTCCTTCTCTGTCACTTGGTCAAAATTCTGTACTACATGAAGCAGTTCGCAAAGACTGTCACAATAAGCTTCTCAAGGGCAAATAGGGATTTAATTCCATTTTTTTCACACTTACATATTGGCAGTCTTCCCCAGCCCCTTTTACCTGTACTGACGTATTCTACACGGATTTTATATCAATGGAGTATTTTCACACGCTTCTATAGTTTTCCAAATTTAAGTGTTTGGGAGAATGAGCACAGTGGCAAGTCTAGCTTGTGTAATTGGTGGGATGTGAAAACCCATGTATGCCTATATACACGTGACTGCAAATCAGACACGTGATCACAGCCCTCGTTACTCATGTAGGAGCAGCTCTTTGGCTTCTGATCATTTGCTTTATTGAAGCTGTTTTAGTCATGTTGGTCCTTCTGTGTTGACAGCGTAGAGTCTCTGTTCCAATTGGGCTAATAGTCCAGCTGAGCATGCTGTGTTGATATTTTAATGACTGGAGGAGCAATTCTGAATTTATTTTAAAAATAAACTGGTTGTAGTACAAATTTAGATAAGATTACTAAATCTCATTTTATTTATTTCTGTGCCCTCTGAGGAATGATGCATGTCTTAAAAGCTGCAGTTCACTTTTCATGTAATTGACAATTTTGCAATGTCCACCATGAACAAATTGTACAAATTTGAACATTTATAAATTGCATCTGTTTTTGTCCTTCCAAGAGCACTTGCAGACATGGCAGCAGCTACCTCAGTTCATGTAGTTACAATCATTGAGCCGATAATTCAACATGCGGACTGGTTCTTCCCAGAAGGTAGGTACTTAATGTTGTGTTTTCGTACTAATTTGTTTGCCAATATAGTTATCAGCAAAGGTAATTCCACCATTTTTTCACTGATTCATTAGTTTATAGAAGTATAGGATTTGGAAGCAGAAGGAGGCCATTAGGCCCTTCAAACTGGTTCCATCATGCATTACGATCATGGCTTATCTGACTGAAGTCCCAGCTTCACTTTTATGTTTGCCCCTTATAATCGTCTACTTGTTTGTCTATCAAAAATCTGTTGGACTTTGGCTTGAATCAGTATAATGCCACAGCCTTCACGTCCTTGTAGGAAGAGAATCCCATGTACGAATGAACAAAAATTTCTCATCTCCATCCTAAAAGGGAGATATCTTCTTGAAAAGTGGCCTCTAGTTCTAGTCTTCTCCTGAAGAAACATTTTTCCAGTAACCATCCTGTAAAGTACACCCATGATATTGTATGTTTCAATAAGATCACATCGTATTCTTCTAAATTCCGATGAGTGTAGATCCGATCTGCTCAACCTTTCTGCGTATCTTAGGCCCTCTATCCCAAGAATGAGTCGATTGAACCTTCTCTGAACTGCTTCAAGTATAATTATATCTGGTTCAAATAAGGACATCAAACTGTGCACAGTAATCTAAGGATGTCAGGTATCTGATTGATATATATTTCAACATCATTTACCTTAGGGTTTGGATTGTGAAACAGTGGCATTGTGTTTGGTCTGTGTATCTGATGGCGTTTAATGACTAACTTCTAGGTACATCTGTTGTCAGGTGATTTCTTATGAAATACTGATTTAAGGATTGGGTTTCTTGGAGAATATTGGGTTTTTGTTTCATTTGATGAGGGTTATGACTGAACAAAGTAAACAGTTGTGCAGTAGACTTCAAACATAATATTCTGGAATTAAGTTTTTCTTTTGGCTTGGGGGAGGCACCTATACCTTGAAGAAAGCCCTATAGTTTCAGTTTGGAAGTTTTGCAGAGGTACAACAGTTGCTCTATTCGAAGAAACATTGTTTAGAACAGTGAAGAAATAGGTCAAAACCCATAAAGGGTTATTTGAAGCTGAGAAAGAAGAGGTTATTAGATTCTCTAGATGGGAAAAATTGAAGCCACAGTTCAATTAAACCCTACAGATATGATAGGAGAGAATTCTTTCTGGTACGAGTACTGTTGGGATCAATGGGAATGTGTTTTGACATGTGGTTCAACATTTGAAATTTGTTATATGGAAATAGTTTGCTTTATTTTAGTTTTTCTTCTCTTCTTTTGCTTAATGAGCTTCTGTTTATTATGTTTAGGTGAGCAACCCCCTTGCTAAACCAAAGAAAGCAATAACATAATCTATCAATCCAGATTTCGGATTAGGATCTGACTTGTCCAATAGAAACATGAGCTGGAATCATAACACTTCTGATGTGGTTTCATTATAGAGGTCCCAGATAAATGCAGAAACCTCTTCACTTTTAATAGTATATTTCCTTTGTAGTAAATGCCAACATTCTATTTGCCTCACTAAAAGCTGCATTAAAATAATTGTGGTTAAAGTATGAGAACATCCACTTGCGTCTATCACTCAGTTCTGCAATCTCCATTTAACTAGTATTCTGCTTTCCGATTCCTTCTAAAGTGGTCAAAATCATATTTTTCAATGTTATGCTCCAACTGCCAAATATTTACCCACTTCCTTAACCTGCCTTACCTCTTTGCAAACGTCTACCTTTTTTGATAACTTACTTTCCCACCTATCTCGCTGTCATTGGCAAATTCAGCTACCATACATTCAGTCTCTTCATTCAAGTCATTGATTAAAATTGGAAATAGTTGAGGCCATAATACTGATCCCTTTGACTTTCCATGACTTGCAGCTTGTCAGAGTGAAAAGGATCCAACTATCCCTACTTCCTGTGTGCTAACCAATCTTTTATCCTTATTAATACGTTGCCCCCCCCCCAACAATATGTTCTTACTTTTGTTTAAAGAAACTTGAAATTTAATATTGCTTGGTGATTTATTTATTGAAGGATTATGGAAAATGTTTATTTCATGTTCTTTGGAAACAGTTGGAGTGGTTTCTTTAATAAGAAACTACATAATTGAAAGTTCACTGTGGACTTTTGAGGTTTGTTCTTAAGCATGGCTTCCTGTAAATCAAATGATTAATGATAACTGCTTGCTTTGCTATAGAACCCTGCTGGGTGACTGGCTTGAAGAAGGTTCTTGTTTTCAGCTGGTTGAGTTGGAGGAATGCCTGCTAAGAACCAGTGGCCTAGCTGATTTCTTTCATTTCTGAAAAGAAAGCCCTTTTGTTTCAGTTCACGTTGAAACCTATTTATTCGTTTGAAAGCATGATTGAAAAAGGTCTTGAGGCAGTATTTCCAGAATTGGAACGTAATATTTTTGAACTGATTTGAGACTGTTCTGCTGTGTTTCAAATCCTTTTGCAGGAGAGTTCTACTGAAATAAAAACATCCATGTAAACTCATTTTAATAGTTTTCATACTTGAAGTGTTGGCTCTGCTTCTCTCTATGTATGGTTTCTGCCTGGTCTGCTGAGATTTTTCCAGCATTTTCTGTTTTTATTTCAGATTTTCAGCATTTGCAGTATTCTGATTTTTGATGAGAATCATTGATCTTTTATTGTTGTTTTTAACAGACTTGGATTTCAATGTGTCAGGCATGTTTGCGCCAATGACCCCTGCCAATCACCTTAATAATCTGCCCTTGTTTGGAAATGACTATGATAGTAGCACACTGGAGAGGAAGAGGCCTGTAAGTGTGGCCACAGTTGAAGATATGGTTAAAAAAGACAGGTATGTTCACATATATGAAGGCTTCAGCCTCATGATTGAGTAGTTTATGGGTGTTTTAACAATAGCAAAACTTACAGGGTCTTAATCAAGAAATAAGTGAAGGCTGAAGTGAAAGCAATATACTAATCATGGGGATGGGATGAGAGGGGTATATTTATTTATCGCATAGTGTTGCCAAATCAAATTGAGTGGAGTATACTGTAGGATGAGTTCATGGGATGCATTCAGGAATTTCCTAGAATAATGTACCAGATCTTGTCTTGTATAATGAGGCAGGGTTCATAGCAATCACATTGTGGAAGATTATCTGGCGAAGAGTATTAATATTATAATAGAATTTCACATTGAGTTTGAATGAAGTCTGAAAACAGAATGTTGAACTTAAATAAATCCAATTATAGGTTAGAAGGGTCAAACAGCCTAATGTATTAAATTGTAAATTGTAGATTGACATTGATGATCATTTAAAGATGTTTTTCATGATTTTCAGTATACTTTGCATTGTGAAATAACAAACTATGAAAAGTATGATTCACCCCTGGCTAATTAAAGAGGTAATGGATTGTACTTGGTTAAAAGAAGAGGCTTATAATATATTGCCAAGAATCGCAATAAGACAGATTTGGGTGAGTTTTGGAACACTTGAAAGGCTGATGAAAAATTAATATAGAAAGTAAATGGAATGAGTGTAAATTAGTGAGAAATTCTAAAACAAATTGTAAAAACTTTTCTTAATATGTAAAAAAGAATGTGATGGTACTAAACATTGGTACTTTACAGACAAACGGGAGAGATTATCATGTGATGAGGAAATGGCAGAGATATTGAACATTATCTTCTATCTGCCTTTTCTAAAGGGGAAACAAGGACCTATTGAAAGTGGGGAACTTCTTTATTAATAAAGAAAAACACTATAGAAATTAATGGGACTGAAAGCTTACAAATCTGCTCCTGATGGCTTACATCCTGGAATTCTACTCAAGGCGGTTATAATTTTCTATCATTCCTTTTTCTGGAACAGTTCCAATGGATTGGAAGGTTAGAAATATAACCCCTCTACTCAAGAAAGGTTAGAGAGAGCACAGGTAAACTACAGGTCAGTCAGCTTGTCAGGAAAATGCTGGGATCCGTTAAGGAAGTGGTAGCAGGGCATTTAGAAATTCATAATGTGATTCAGCCTAGTCATCAGAGATTTCTGAAAGGATAATGTTTTCACAAATTGTTAACTTTTTGAGGATGTAACTACTAGGGTGGATAAAAGCAAAGCAGTGGTTTTGGTATATTTAGTTTTCAAAAGGCTTTCATGAAGGAACTACGTAGATTTTTTTTGCAGTAATTAAGTGTTTGTGATTCAGCTATTTACTATCCATATTAATGACCTGGATGAAGAAGCTAAGTGTAATGTTTCCAATTTTGCTAATGATATAATATTAAGTGGAAGGGATTTGAGAACACAAAATCATGAAGGGATATTGGTGGTTTAATGAGTGAACCAGGGGTAGTGGTTGGAGTCTATGGGAAAGGTGTATCCAAGACACCACAACACAAGAAATAGGAGCAGGAATAAAATATATGGCCCGTCACGTCTGCTGTGCAATTCAGCATGATAATGGCTGATTGCGAGTTTCAACTTCACCTTCTGACCCACTCCTAATATTCTTTCACACAACACAAGAAGTTAACATGCAGATATGTCAAGCAGTTAGGAAAACAAATCTATGTTCATCTTCATTGCAAGGGGGTTGAAGTATAAGAGTAAGGAGGTCTTCCTAAAGTTTACAGGACCTGGCATAGTGTGTATAGTCTTGGGATGTAGTGTGTAAAGGAAGAATTTTAAAAATCCTGAGAGAGAATGCAAGAAGGTTTATTAAATTCTTTTAGCGATGAGATTAGAAGGAGGAATTAGATATGATGGTGCTATATATTGTTGGGGGATCTTACTAATATGTGGCTTGGCAGAGGGGGTGTGAAGAGGTTATTTCCCCAGGTGGAGACCTTGGTTCCAAATGGTCACCTACTTCTCCTGAGACTCTGCTGCAAGATCTAAGATGGGAATTTTCTTTTATTCAAAGGACTGTAAATTATCAGAATTTCAAACCTGAGTCTGTGGATACTCATTAAATATATTCAAATTCAGATCACTAGATTTTTGATATCTAAGAGAATCCAAGAATAAAAAGGCTGTGACAGTTGAATGAGAAAGTGGAGTTGAAATGGAAGATTAACCATGATCTTATCAAATGGTGAAAGAGGGGTTATGTGAGCTATTATTGTTTCTGTTTGTGTTGTCGTGATATGTCCCTATATGCTTTTCAATTATTTTCATATATTCAACTTGCTGTATTTACATAACAGAATCTATAGAGGTTGTACAGAAGCAGGAAGATCTTACTCATTGTGTGCCGTGATAGTTTTATCTCCTTCCTATGTTTATTTGTCATTGCTTAAATTTTAACTGTTTCATTCAAAGTCTCTATTCACCTTATGTAAGTAAATGGCAAAATGATGTACTAGAGGAAGTTTTACTTCATTCTTCTTTGAATATATTTGTCTTCCTATGATGTGTAGAAAATACATTGTTCTATTTTATAGGAAATTATCAAATGATGAAATTAAAGATTGGGAAGAAAAATGTGTATTTTTTTGTGTTGTTTACAATTTGCATGCAATAAAATAGGCATCTTTGATTCATTTAAATATTATTCCATGTGTTACAAGTGCCTTGGCAACTTCAAGACGTGTGGCACTGGAAAAGCACAGCAGGTCAGGCAGCATCCAAAGAGCAGGACAGTTGACGTTTCAGCCATAAGCCCTTCATCAGGAAGCCTTTCCTGATGAAGGGTTTATACCCAAAACATCAACTCTTCTGCTCCTCGGATGCTGCCTGACCTGCTGTGCTTTTCCAGCGCCACACCTTTTGGCTCTGATCTCCAGAATCTGCAGTCCTCAATTTTACCTTGGCAATTTCAGCTTGCCATGGTGGAACCTGTGTGCTGATTGCACGACTTTGGCGGTGTATACAACCTTTTATTAAGTTGGTTCCCATCGGCATACTTTATTGATACTGAGTACTGCTATGGACAAGGTATTCTCTTCAAGTTGCAACAGGTGTGGGAAAACCTTGAGTACAATCACTGTACTTTGTTTGTACAAGGTAGTCATGAAGGTGCTATTGAATGCATACGAATAAAACTTGAGATTTGTTTCAAAATGGTGAGCTGTGCTCGGCTCTGAATTTCATTGACAAATGATTCGTTGCAATTGTTTTGATGCTGATAGTCAGTAACTGTCCTCTTTACACCCCTTTCCCTGAAAATAAAACCTCCCCTACTGCAGCATGAGGAAGGTATCAAGGTATAATAATTTGAGCTATTCCCCACTTTGAAATGATTTGCAAAATGCCACTCCTCTATATGGCTAAGGGTAAATGCAGTGTGCTTAAGAGTATAGTGCATGCTCCACTGAAAAACAGCAAGCTTGAGCATTTGCCTTGGAAGTGATGTGCAGCCAACATGCAAATGCTCCTAGAGAGACATACATATTTCATTATTTAATGAGAAATAGTTGAGTTTTTAGTTTCTCTTTTTTGCCTTGTTGACGCCATTCTGCTGGAAAGCTCCTCAAGTGAGCCACCTGTAAATGTTGCTTATTTAAACTTTTAACAATTCTGTCCATCTGCTTGCATCTGTGCTGTGTTTGAAGTCGTCATGCTCAAGTTAAAATATCCAGTCTGAACTGCATGAATTAACTTGAAACTTTGGATCATGACTATCTTGTATCTGTAAGTTCAAGTTTGGTTGTGGTGTGCATGCTTCCCTTGTCTGTACCTGTCTTAGGAATACTTTGTTAGCTGTAATGTGCATGGTCTGTGTTGACTCTCTCTTTTTTCTGTAGCTTGGGTGTAAAGGTTATTGAACCTCAATTGAATCCTCGCAGAGCTGGCACTCTGATCAGGAAGCACACATGCCCAACTGTGCAGCCACCTCCCCCTCCTGTTGAGGCAGTTCATATCAATGAGCAGCAGCCATCAGGGTTGGGCCTTGAGTCTGGCCCAGCAGCTGCTGCTCTTCCTACTACTGCTAGTGTGACTGAGCTGCAAGAAACTGATGAACACAGGTAAGAAAATGCCACTCGTAGAGAGTTGTACTGGAAACAAAGCAATTAAGGGAAATCTGGAAACTTCTGTCGATCATAAAATGTGAAAAACTATCGACAGCAAAAGATCAAATGAATGTATCCTCTCCCACAGCAACAACAAAAATATGTAAAGCTAATGCAACATACAGAACAGGTTTGGAGTTAAATTTCCTTTTTCTGTTTTTTTTATATGCGTCATCACTTTTGGTTGTCATCTCCAGTGAGTGAAGGTGGCTTCAACTAATAGTGACAAGATACAACAAAGTAAAATCTGACACTGCTTCAAAATAGAATCATTACAGATTAAAATGCTATCTGACCCATCAAAGTTTTATTTTCTAATACTCCAATTGCCTGGCTGAGATCTGATTGGATTACTTTGGAATTAGATTTTGATTGTTCCAGCAGTGAGCCTCATTGTTAATTGTTAATCTCTGATGGTAGGTGAGAAAGTTATTGAAAATTTGAACTGGTTTGAATAATATAAAGAAAAAAGAATTGATCCCGGAGTTGTTTATCACAAAAATAAATGGAGGGAAAGTTTAAGATTTTTACTGAGATTGCCTTGTGAGAGACTGTTGGAAGCAGATATCATGATACAATCTGGCTATGAAAATTGGGCTAGGCAATGAAATAGAATATATGTCTCTTTCTGTAAACTAATGCAGGCATGATGCAAAATTCTGTTGTTCTGAATCAAAATTTACTGCAATTTCTTTGGATGCCGTTCCCTAGTGCTGTGGTTCTGCCTTCCTGGATTTATTGTGTGTGTCGCATTTAATATTTTGTTTACTTTGATTTATATACTTGTGCATTAATATACTTTGCTGTGATCGTAGTAACATGAAGAAAATATTTGACTAATCAAACCTGCTCTGCCATATCTATACGTCATTTGCAGCTCTAACCTTTTTCATTCTAATTCCTTGCCTTTTCTCCTCATTTTTTGATACCTTTATTTGAAGGTCCGCTTTAGGAAGCTACCTTCAGTTAATTTAACAACGGTTTGCCCTTTCCTACATGTTCTCTTATTCTACATAGAGGTTGTTCTGTGATTTTTCTTAAATTGGTGGTTAAATTTCAATCTTAGACTTTTCTTCCCTTTTTCATGTAGAAATGGATTTCTCTTACTATAGCGTTAATTAAAATGACCTAAGAACCCATTGCAGTGTGATACCCTGTTAGTTTTTTTTTAGCCTCTAGCCCAAATCTGGTGCGTGCAGTTGTTGGTAAACTATTCATAGACATAACACCTCACAAGTATATGGTGCATAATAGTACTGACTGATCTCTCACATGAAACGTGAGGTTAATCCAATTATTGAATTGTTACGATTAATTTTATCATTTGAATCCGGTGCACATCTTCTAAAGGTTGATCCTGCAGTGCAGTTAGATTTTCAAGTCCCACGTCCGCATGGTTTCTCTGTGACTGTGCATGTTATCTTGTCAAGACAGTTGAGTGTTGCATGTACAACATTAATGCCATATCAGTCACAATCAGTTTCTTTGTTTCCTATCGCTGTTAGTATTCACAAATTGCAATATTTAACATTTGTGTAATGACTGGGTATGGATTCAAACACATGTTAAATAGTCCCTATTCCTGTTCCAACCCAACAATCCAAAGAGAAAAGCAGATTAGTCCTCTACGAAACTGACAAACTTCAGTTTGTCAAAGGGCTTTGCATATATAATGAGTAGCCCAACTATTTGTAGCAAAGTAATGACCAATTTATGGTCTGAATTATTTTGTACTAAAATAAAAACAAATGCAGGAAATCTGAAACAAAAATAAAGGTGTCTGGTGGAAAAGAATGTGAATAGGGAATGGAGATAGTGCACTGAGAGAAAGAGGAAAAAGAAAAGGCAAACAGAAATTGCTGATAAGCTGCCAATGAGAGAAATGCTGGATAGGGTGATAATCAAATGTAAATGGTTGAAAATCGATTGGCTGCGCTGGTAGGCAATGCGTACAAAACAGGATTCCCACAATAAAGACAGGATCCCCTAGTCTTCACTGTCCATCCCACCAACCTCCATACAAAAAGTATAAGATACTGTTTTCGTCATCTCAAGTGGGATGCTGCCACCAGACACACATTCCGTTCCTCTCTGTCATTAGCATTCTGCGGTGACCACTCCCTCTGGGACACCCTGGTCCACTCCTCCACTCCGTGCATCCCTCCACAGCAATTTCCCATGCAATTATAGAAGGTGCACCACTTACCTTTTTACCTGCTCCCTCCTCACTGTCCAAGGTCCCAGAATCACTTCTCAGGTGAAGCAGTGATTTACCTGCACTTCGTTCAATCTAATCTACGATATTTGCTACTCACAATGTCATAGAGATGTGAAGCACAGAAACAGACTTTTTGGTCCAACTCGTCCATGCAGACCAGATATCCTAAATTAATCTTGTCCCATGTGCCAGCATTTGGCCCATATCCCTCTAAACCCTTCGTATTCACGTATCCATCAGAGGTCTTTTTAAATGTTGTATTTTTACCAGACTCCTCTACTTACTCTGGCGGTTTATTCCATGCACACATCATCCTTTGTGTGAAAAAATTGCTTGGGTCCCTTTTAAATCTTTCTCCCTCACCCTAAACTTATGCCCTCTAGTTCTGGATTCCGCCAACCCAGAAAAAAGGCCGTGTCTATTTACCCTATCTGTGCCCCTCATGATTTTATAAACCTCTATAAGGTCACCCCTCAGCCGCCGAAGCTCAGGGAAAACAGCCCCAGCCTGTTCAACTTCTTCCTATAGCACAAAAAAGCCCCAAGCCTGGCAATATCCTTATGAATCTTTTCTGAACCCATTCAATTTTCACAACATCCTTCCTACAGGAGGTAGACCAGAATTGCGCACACTATTCCAAAGGTGGCCTAACCAATGTCCTGTACAGTCGCAACATGACCTTTGAATTCCTATACTCATTCTAAATGCCTTCCTCACTATCCTATCTACAGTGCAAACTCGATTATCCGAATGTGATGGGCTGGCACTATTTCGTTCGAATAATCGATTACTGCTCCCAACCCTGTCCAAACCCATCCCCCGCCTACCAACACAAAGCATGCGAGCCCCTGCCCCAACACAGCCCCACCAACTGCCAACCATCCACCCCTTGGCCCCTCTCTGGGGTGTCCGGACTGCACACCAACAAGACTGCTGCTGCTGCCGCTGCCTTCGTGGGGTAAGTCTCCAAATAGCATCCGCGCACACAGCCACCGCAATACACACTATTTTTTCTGCAAATTTTTGGCAAGGTTCCACATTTGCCCTGTACAGAACAATGTTGGAGAGATTATTCCTGGGGGTGGTGGTGGTTAGGGTATACCCCTCTGAAGAACTGTAGGGAAAGTGTGGGGCGAGAGAGGGCGGGAGGTCAGTGATTTGGCAACAATGCCTGTTTAATCACTGTAAACAAAAGACGCGATCACTGCTGGAACCACTTCTTTGATGCAGTGTTTCTGTCGGGACCTCGAGATCTCCTTCGGATAATCCGATTTTTGGATAATTGGTATTCGGTTAATCAAGTTTCCTCTGTACCTGGAACTCCACTTTCAAGGAACTATGAACCTCTACTCCAAGGTCTCTTTGTTCAGCAACACTCCCCAAGACCATACCATTAAGTGTACAAGTCCTGTCCTGATTTATCTTTTCAAAATGCAGCACCTCACATTTATCTTAATTAAACTCCATCTGCCACTCCTCGGCCCAGTAGCCTATTTGATCAAGATCCTGTTGTACTCTGAGTTAACCTTCGCTGTCCATTACACCTCCAATTTTGTTGTCATCTGCAAACTTACTAGCTTTACCTCCTATGTTCACAACCAAGTCATTTATATAAATGACAAAAAGCAGTGGAGCCAGCACCTCTGGTCACAAGCCTCCAGTTAGAAATTGTCGGATAAATGAAAAAGCAGTTTTTGTCGGGTTGTTTACTGTGGCTGCACAAATTCTATGGGAGTCTTCACATGACCTTCCCCCATCAGTTGCCCCTCCCACAGGTTCCTGCTATTTGTCTCCCAGTGTGTCAGTCATAATGATCAGTCAAAAGCGTTCCCAAGGCTTTTCAATGTGGCCTGGTTTTGATTTTTCAAAATTGATTACCCTGGTTCTTTGCCTAATGTAGGTTGAAAGCTACTCAAGCTTTAACTGAGCATTTGCTTGGGGATGGGAAGTAAATTAAATTAGCATACATGCTACATGTAGAGGTGACTGATTGGTCTGGTTAAAAATGCAGAGCACACATAGGATTGTCTCCTTTATTACACTGGTGTCATCATTCTGGAAATGAAATGACACCAGTGTAATAAAACAACCAGTCATGAAACAATTGTAATGGCATTCTTGTGACCATTTCTTTGAGATAGTGACCCCACCTCTTCTGATGCCAGACCCATTTCTTGTCCCTAGCCTCACCACTTCATACCTATCATTGACTGCATACTAAAGGAGATTATTTAAATAGGAATATTCCAGAAATGTTTTATTTCAGCAGAAATTACAAAAATTTGGTTGATGTACACTTGAGTCTAGGCAACTGAGCTGAAGCAGATTTCAGTTCAAAGATTCTGTTCTAGTGCTGAGTAAAATAGATTTATCTTGAGTTGTTGGTTCCAGGAGATCTGATTTTGACAGCTAGGAGAATAATTTTAAACTATTAAGGGGTGAGTTTGAATGTGAGGCTGATAGCACTGTTTAAAGAAATACAGAAGTGGTGAATTTCTTATCTTAAACTGCCCTATTGTTGAATTTTCATTTTCTTTCTATCAACTGAGTAAAGGTTCCATGGTATGGTTGGAGTTGAGGAGAATTTACCCAGTTAGTTTATAATGACATATTTTTAAATTCCTAACCAAGCTGAACATATGCTGTTTGCTGGAATTGGCAGTAGTCTCCTTTGTTGCTTCTCAGAGTTATGCGTCAACATGTTCTGCCTTGCTCCAGTTTCCACGACATGGCATTCTAACCCTGATGTTCAGAAACTGACTTTTCCAGTATTACAGGATAGACTAGCTTTGTTTGCTTTGGAAGCTGAAGATAAATTCAAGTACTAAGGGGGTGGGGGGTTGTCTTCTGACTCCCATGGAAAAAGGAGGGATTCTAACTGGGGCGTGTCTTCTTTCAAAGCAGAAATATAATTTACTGAGAACATTGAAGAGAAGTTGGAGTTGGATTACAGATCTGACAAAAGACTTTTTTAAAAGTTAGGTTCTTAGTATATTCTGAAAGGAGATTGGATAAGAAATGCCTGGTTTGATTTTTGTGACCTATGTGAAGTGTGTAGCAGATGAGAATGATTAGATTAGATTAGATTACAGTGTGGAAACAGGCCCTTCGGCCCAACAAGTCCACACCGACCCGCTGAAGCGCAACCCACCCATACCCCGACAGTTACCCCTTACCTAACACTACGGGCAATTTAGCATGGCCAATTCACCTGACCTGCACATTTTTGGACTGTGGGAGGAAACCGGAGCACCCGGAGGAAACCCACGCAGACACTGGGAGAACGTGCAAACTCCACACAGTCAGTCGCCTGAGGCGGGAATTGAACCTGGGTCTCAGGCGCTGTGAGGCAGCAGTGCTAACCACTGTGCCACCGTGCCGCCCACTAGAAGACTACTGTAAACTTCACAAAATTATCTCTCCGACTCATTTCAAAGCTCACAGACTACGTTTTACCTCATCTTTGTAACTATTTGGTCTAAGTTAGCTTCTGCAACTTATATGTTTTATGTGTCCCCTTCGTTGTGGCCTTTCTTTTCATAGTGTCTTCACATCATGTCTTGCCCCTGCATTTCAGCTGGCAAAGAACTCCTCTTCTAATGCATCTTATCAGACACTCGTACATTATTTACGATAAATATAATGAGTCAGGTTGTACGAGGTGTGGCAATCTGCTCCGACATTAAATTATCCATATTTCTGACAGAAAATTGCAATTGCATCTCCTTTAGGAACATGAAGCATACTTTGCGATTTTTTTAAATTTGTAGTTCAGGTTGAGGTTCAGGTTGTAAGTTTGCTCGCTGAGCTGGAAGGTTTGTTTTCAGATGTTTCATCACTATATTAGGTAACATCGTCAGTGAAGCACTGGTGTTCTGTCCTAATTTCTGTTTGTGTGTCATGGCCTGTTAAGGTGGGTAATATCATTTCCGGTTCTGTTTTCTCAGAGATTGATAGATGGGGTCTAAATCAATGTATTTATTGATGGAGTTCCAGTTGAAATGCCAGGCCTCTAGGAATTCCCATGCATATCTCCGTTTGGCCTGTCCTAGGATGGATGTGTCGTCCCAGTTGAAGTGGTTTCCTTCATCTGTATGTAAGGGTAGTAGTGATAGTGGATCATGTCTTTTGGCGGCTAGTTGGTGTTCATATACCCTGGTGGCTAGTTTTCTTCCTGTCTGTCTAGTGTGGTGTTTGTTACTGTCCTTGCATGGTATTTTGTAAACGGCATTCATTCTGCTGGTTCTTCAGGTCCATCAGCCGCTGTTTTAGTGTGTTGGTAGGTTTTTGGGCTACTGTGATGCCAAGGGGTCAGAGTATTCTGGAAGTCATTTCAGAGATGTCTATGTATGGTAATGTGGCTAGAGTTTCTGGGTGTGTTGTTTGCTTGTTTGGTTTGTTGTTGAGAAATTGGCGGAAACTGTTTGTTAGGCAGCCATTGACCTTGACCTTGACCAACAGGTATGAGATTCTTGCTCCCTGTACGGATGAGGAAAAGGGCTCTGGACAGGATGAGCCAGCTGACCACGGCACCATGGTGCAGAAGACCATACAAGAGGGGGGAGCAAAAAGACAAGTAGTTGTTATAGGGGATTCTATAATTAGGGGGACAGATAGTATCCTTTGCAAGCCCGATCGGGAGTCTCGCATGGTGTGTTGCCTGCCCGGTGCCAGGGTGCGGTACATCTCCGACCGGCTTGAAAGGATATTGGAGCGGGAGGAGGAGGATCGAGTTGTTGTGGTCCATGTTGGGACTAACAACATAGGCAAAGCTAGGGCGGAGGACCTGTTTGGGGATTATCGAGCTCGAGGAAGGAAATTGAAGTACAGGTCCTCAAGGGTCATAATCTCCAGATTACTGCCCGAGACACGTGCCAATTGGCATAGGGATAAGAAAATTAGGGAAATAAACACGTGGCTAAGGGATTGGTGTGGGAAAGAGGGATCCCACTTCATGGGGCACTGGCATCAGTTTTGGAACCGAGGGGATCTGTACCGTTGGGACGGTCTCCACCTGAACCGATCAGGTATCAATGTTCTAGCGAAGAGGATAAATAGGGTGGTCAGTAGGACTTCAAACTTCTGAGTTGGGGGGAAGGGAAAGTGAAAGCAACAGGGAGTATGGAGTTAAATGGAAAGATAAGCAGGATGGCATATGTGCAGGCGGATTTAAACTTGAGGCAGACTGGGAATGCAGCAAAAAGGAAGGTTAACTTAGGACATCTTATGACTTCCAACATCTCTAATGATAAGAGAGTTAGCATTAAGGCACTTTACCTGAATGCTCATAGCATTCATAACAAAGCAGATGAACTAATGGCCCAGATCATTGTGAATGATTATGATGTGGTAGGCATCACAGAGACGTGGTTACGGGGGGGTCAGGACTGGCAGTTAAACATCCAAGGATTTTCAACTTGTCGAAAAGACAGGGAGATGAGCAGAGGGGGCAGGGTTGCCTTGTTAGTTAAGAACAAAATTAAATCTATGGTGCTGAATGACATAGCGTCGGATGATATGGAGTCTGTGTGGGTGGAATTGAGGAACCACAAAGGCAAAAAAACCATAATGGGAGTTATGTACAGACCTCCTAACAGTGGTCAGGACCAGGAGCGCAACATGTACCGGGAAATAGAGAAGGCATGTCAGAAAGGCAAGGTCACAGTGATATGGGAGACTTCAATATGCAGGTGGACTGGGTAAATAAAGTTGCCAGTGGATCCAAAGAAAGGGAATTCATGGAATGCTTACAAGATGGCTTTTT
>NC_057730.1:33982827-34003501 GCF_004010195.1 Chiloscyllium plagiosum
CAGCCTTCGAATTAGAGGGGGTAAATTCAGAACAGAAATGCGGAGATATTTCTTCAGCCAGAGAGTGGTGGGTCTGTGGAATTCATTGCCACAGAGTGCAGTGGAGGCTGGGACGCTAAATGTCTTCAAGGCAGAGATTGATAAATTCTTGATGTCACAAGGAATTAAGGGCTACGGGGAGAATGCGGGTAAGTGGAGTTGAAATGCCCATCAGCCATGATTGAATGGCAGAGTGGACTCGATGGGCCGAATGGCCTTACTTCCACTCCTATGTCTTATTGTCTTATGTTCTCCATTAACTGTTCATTCTACTGTGACATCTAGAAATGGGAGTCTGTTGTCGTTTTCTTACTCTTTTTTTGTGAATTTTATGCCAGTAAGGGTACTGTTGATGATTTTGTTCTGTTTTATAATGACAAAGGTGTCATCCACATAGCGACCCAAAGTTTGGGTTGGATTTTGAGGAGGACTGTTTGTTTGAGTCTCTGCATTACTGCTTCTGCTAAGAACCCTGATATTGGTGATCGCATGGGTGTTCTGTTGATTTGTTTGTAGGTCTTGTTACTGAAGATGAAGTGGGTAATGAGTCACAGGTCTATTAGTTTGAGGATGTTGTTGTTGCTGATGAAGTTGGTGTTTGTATCCTTGGTTCCTTTAGTGGTGCAGTTGGTGTTTGTATCCTTGGTTCCTTTAGTGGTGCAGTCAGTGTTTCTTTGGTGGTGGTGTCAACTACAGGAGAAATGTGTGTATTTTGGATTCCAGAAGGATATGGGACAGCGATTGACTGCTCAAGGGGAGAGATGGATATGTGTCTGGTCAGAGCCGAGAGTGTAACTAGTCTAAGGGAAGTTACAATTTTCAACGTGTCTGGTAAATTGGAGGGTCAGTTTAATAGTTACCCAGGTGTTAAACTAGGTTTTTCATTGTTATACATTTCCTTGGTGAGTATTTCCTGATCTGTATGCAGAACCCTCTGAATTCTCAGATTTAAATGGAAAATTTTGGTGCATTTCACGTGGAAGAGATCTCCATGATATCTGCTCTTCAGTTTTCCAGACAATTCCCTCAAAGTCTGTTCTTACTATTCCGCACGGTCCTGCATTCAACTTGCATCGACGCAGCACAAACAACTACCTGACTGTTGGAAAATCTGGGAATTATAACCATGATAAATAATGCATTATGAAAAGGATGATTTTGATTTTGGGCGATTACTATTGTCTGTCACTTAGCCATCAGTTCAGTAATGCTGAACTTGCCTTCCACATGATTTATGTAACAATTTTCAGAGGAGTTTACATTTTTCATTATTTTTTTAAACTAATCTATAGAGTCATACAGCATGCAAGTGGACTCTTTGTCCAACCAATCCATGTCAACTATAATCCCAAACCAAACTTGTCCCACTTGCCTGTGTTTGGCCCCTTTCCCTCCAAACTTTTCCTATTCATGTACTTCCTATCCAAATGTCTTTTAAATGATGTAACTCTACCTGGATCCACCCCTTCCTCTGGCAATTCATTCCACACACAAACCACACTCTGTGTTTTAAAAAAAAAGTTGCACCTCATGTCCTATTTAAATCTATCTTCTCCCACCTTAAAAAATGCCCCCTAATTTTTTAACACCCCTACCTGAGGGAAAAGACCCTTCCTATTCACCTTGTTTTTGTACCTCATGATTTTATGAAACTCTAGATAAGGTCACCCCAGAACCTCCTATGCTCCAGTAAAAAGTCCCAGCCTACCTTCATCACGCAAACCTTCCATTCTTGACAAGATCCTGATAAATCTTTTCTGAATCCTCTCTAATTTAATAATATCCTTCCTCTACAGGGAGACCAGAACTGTATAGAGAATTCCAGAAGGGGCCTCATGAACATAGTGTACAACCTCAACATGACATCCCAACTTCTATACTCAATATCTGAGCAATGAAGACAAACATGCTAAATGCATTCTTAACCACCCTGTCTCCATGTGACACAAATTTGAAAGAACTAAATGCCTGAACCCCTAGGGTGTCTCTGTTCAACAACACAACTCCAGGTCCTACCATTAATTGTATAAGTCCTGTTGTTTGTATTATCAAAATGCAATACCTTGCATTTATCCAAATTCAATTCCGTTTACCACTCCTCAGTCAATTGACCCAGTTGATCAAGATCTCTTTGTAATCTTAGATAATCTTCTTCACTGTCCATTATACTACCAATTTTAGTGTCATCTGCAAACATACTAGTCATGCCTCCTGAATTCTCATCCAAATAGTTTGTATAAATGACAAATAAAAGTGGACCCAGCACCCTGTGATTTTGTGCTTCTATCTCTTTCTCTTTTCATCCTCGCTGATGATTAAAGGTAACTTTATTTCTCTCAAACAGTTGTGGGATCCAGCAACACAAAGTGTTTCAGCACCTTGATTTATTAAAGTGAACAATGAAATTAGTCAAATGTCTGGATCATACAGTTGCAGCTTTGAACCTTTTGTGGAATGTTGTATTTTACAGTACTCACTTTCTGTTTGGATTTCATGTCAGTAATCTTTGTATCCTTCAGCCCTTCAAAGTCCAAAGAGCCTGCTGGCACTCCGCCACCTGTCAGAAATGATGCTAACACAGCCAGTGCAGGGGTGAGCCCGTCACAGCCAACTGGCACAGGGCCCACTCAGCTCAACGTTGCTGCAGGATCAAATACAACGGGTCCTAGTCCACACGTAATCAGAAGAGGTGAGTTCTCATTATAAATAACTAACATGCACAATAATTTGCTAAAATCATGTCATACATTTAAAATCATGCAAATACAGATTTTTTTTGTTGTTCAAGTTGAAAGCATAACTACTGGGAAAGGTGTATTTGCCATAACATTAAGAAACCAGATGTAAAAAAAAAAATGAGGCTATATTACAAAAATTAAAGTTGCTGTTTTGCTTATTCTGGATTGGATGCATTCTAATTTGCTGAGAGAAAAATGGTTATTTAGTCATAATAGCACAGAAGTAGGTTGTTTTGTCCATTGGGTCCATGTAACACTACAATGTAATTCAGAACCTCTGATCCATCCCTATAGCCCTGAAAGTAATTTGTTCAAGTGACCATATAATTGCCAAAAATGTAAAACTTTTGAAGGTCTTGGCTACAATCTCCTACCTTTTTAAATATAGGGGTGGTGCCAAGAGACTGGAAGATTGCAAATATTACACCCTTTTGGAAGACTGAATATAAAAGAAGAATATTAAATCTAGCAATCTCTGGCCAGCCAATTTTATTTGTGGTGAGATGCTTTTAGAAAATGAATAGCAACTTGGACAATGTACCTAGGCTTCTGGCAATGGCGAGCAATGAGAGAACACAGTGGCTGCAAACAGATACAGGCAGGTCTAATAAGTGGGTAACAAGGTGAAAGAGTATAATGTGAGGAAGCGTGAGGTTATTTACTTTGGCTTTACAAATAGAAAATAATATTTTTCAAAAGGAATGCAATTTCTAAATGTTGATGTTCATAGGGACATGGGTGTACAAGAAAGACAAAGTTAACATCTAGGCACAACAAGCAGTTTGAAAAGTAAATGACACATGGTCTTTTATTGCTGGGGCCTTGGAGTACAAGAATAAGTAAATCTCGCTATGGGGTTTGTATAGTGGAGAACTAAGCACTTTTTAAGGACAGATATATAAGTCTTGAACCGGTATAGCAAAGTTTCATTAGATTGGTTCCTGAGATGAGAGGATATTTCTATCTGAGACACTCAATCCATATTCTCAGCAGTTTAGAAAAATGAGTTGATTTCATTGAAACATACAAGATCCTGAAAGACAGAGGCTTGGATATTGTTTCCCATGGCTGAGGAATCTACAAAAGAGAGCCCAGTTTATCAGTAAAGGATTGGTCAATTAGGTCTTAGATGAGCAAACATTTTGACATTGAAATGTATGGAAAGGTACCTCAGAGCGTCAAATATGCTCGATCTTTGAGTACATTTAAAGCAAATTAGTTTGTTTTTTGCTTTGTCTCAGGAAGTTGAAGGCATCAGAATTGGTGCCACAGACCATTTAAACTGAAGGGTCTCCTTCTGTGCTGTACTCGATCAGGATTGAGAAACACCAGATCATCTATTATTTCATAGAATCCCTACTGCGTGGGAACAGGCCATTCGGCCTAACAAGTCCACATTGACTGAACAACATCCCACCTAGACACACTCCCTACCCTATTCCTGTTTACCCTGCATTTCCCATGGCTAAACCACCTAATTTACACATCCCTGGACACGATGGGCAATTTAGCATGGCCAATCCATTTAGCCTGCGTATCTTTGGACTGTGGGAGGAAACCGGAGCACCCAGAGGAAACCCTCCCAAACCTGGGGAGAATGTGCAAACTCCACATGGACAGTCGTCCGAGGCTGGAATCAAACCAGGGTCCCTGTCGCTGTGAGCCACTGTGCACTTCCATTAGAATATTCTAAAACAATCCAGGTTTCCCCAATTTATATCTTTGCTCTTTAATTTCCTTTGTTTCAGATGCTTACCTACTCTCATTGTAAAAGATTCAGTGGTCTCTACCGTGTGCTCTCCCCTTGATCTTCATTACCTGTGAGAAAAAGCTTCAAATTTTCTTCCTTTCCCTTTGCTTCCTTTCCTTCAAAGCATCAGAGAAATGCTCAAGTAGAGCAGCTTATGACAGTTAAGGGAATTGATAAAAATAAATCATGAATTTGGTGTAGAATAAATGGCATGAGCAGAATATTGGCAAGCAGATTCAAATTAGTGAGTGGTAAATTTCAAACTGTATGAAAACATAACAATGAACCAATGGAATGGATTGATGATAGGAGTAGTGTGGATACCTTGACAATTATTAAGGGAGTGATTGGATGCCATATCTTGGAGTAAATGAATTAAAATAAGGTGATTGTCTTCTTCCCTTGCACTTAGCTTGTGATCTTGTGTCTTTTAATGTTCATATTAATCGTTTTTTCTTTTTCTTTCAAGCAACGAAAAAGCCTGCTCCCGCTCCTCCAAAACCTACAAATCCACCTCCTGGGCAACCTGCAGGTCATGGAACTAACCAGCCTGCTAGCCAAGCTTCCGTGCATTCACCAAAGCAGCCTAACCAAGTTGCCAGTCCATCTCTGAGTCAGCCTGGAAACTGGAGTCCTGTTCAATCCCATGGACAGTCAGTTTCTCAACCTACGATCCAGCCACGCAGGCATTCTAGTAATCTAATGGTTATTCATGCTCCGAGTCACCCCCCACCTCAACCTCCAGCACAGCCTATCAATCCTTATCCATGTAAAGCACCTAGTGACCAAGTAACCGATCAGTCCTCCCATAGCCCACCTGACACACCAACTCCTCCCAGCACCCCTCCATTAGGAACACACAATACAAGCTTCCATTTAAATCAGCACTTCCCACATGGCCAGGTTTCCACAGCAAATCAGGACCTGCAACCCCAGCAGTCACTTCCCCCCCAGTTTGCCACTTTGCCAAGAGCACGACCAGTACCAAAGCCGAGGAATCGACCCAGTGTTCCACCACCTCCACAGCCAGCTGTAACAGTCCCTGCTACAAATTGTTCCAGTCCTCCAGAACATGCTTTGCCAAATGTGGCAACTACAGCTTCAAAAATAGTTACTGGTGAGTATTTTCAAACAACTTGCAGATATTTATAATTTGCCTTTTATATGTATAGGAAATTTGGGATTTCAGTGCAGTTGCAGTATTTTTCCAAGAACCTTCCCAAACCTTTAATCAAAGCTTAATGTGCTAAATAGGAAAAATAATTTATTAGGTCAATTAACACCAAAGGTTGTTGATGGATTTTCAAGCTTTCCTTAATGACAGAGTTGACATCACCTGGTGCATGAAGGGGAAGACACCTCAACAAAGGATTTTAGGGAAACATTTCAAGAGAGGAATGTGTAGCAAGATTGGAGAGGTTTTCTAAGAAAATTCCTCTGGACAGTGAATGACTGATCAAAGCTCAGTGGTGCCAACGAATGAGAAAGTAGTCATAGCTAAGGTGCTTTCAGAGAAGGAGAGTTTTATGTGTAAGAAGCATCACCTTTTGCTGTATTACCTAGCACAAAGAAAACACTGTTGTAGTTGTTGGAAGTTAGATATCTAAGTCCCAGGTCATCACTGAAGGAATTCCTCGGTAGATATTTTCTAATCAACCGGTTCAGAGATGTTATTATTCACATCTCTGGTGTAGGTAGGACTTGAACCTAAGCCTCTGGCTCACTGGTAAGGATACTACCACAGCACCACGAGAACCCAGTTCCTCAAGGTAGTGTCCTAGGTTCAACTATCTTTGGCTATTTCATCAATGTCCTTCCTTTATCATAAAGTCAAATGTGGCATGTTTACTAATTGCACAATAGAGTTATAGAGTTATGCAGCATGGAAGCAGACCCTTTGTCCAACCAGTCCACACCAACCATGTTCTCAAACTAAACCAAACTGCGCTTGGCCCATTTCTCTCCAAACCTTTCCTATTCATGAAATTATCCAAATGTCTTTTAAACATTGTAACTGCCTACTGGCAGTTCAAATCATACTACCCCTCATGTTCTTTTTATATCATTCACCTCTCACCTTAAAAACATGCCCTCTAGTTTTGAACTCTCCCACCCTTGGGAAAAATCCCTTGGCGTTCATCTTATCTCTGCTCCTCATGATTTATAAACCTCAATAGGTCACCCTTCAACCTCTTACACTCCAGTGGAAAAAGTCCCAGCTTTTCCCGCCTATTTTTATATCTCAGCATTTCCAATCTGTCTCATACTGAAGCATTAGTCCATATGGACCAAGACCTGACAATATTCAGGCTTGGGCAGAAATTACAAGTCACATTTGTGCCACACAAGTGCCAACATGAGGGAATCTAACCATTTTCCCAATACGTGCAATGGCATTAATATTACTGACTTTCCCTAGTTTCATTATTCTGCGCATTAACATTGACCAGAAATTGCACAAGACCAACCACATAAATAATGTGACTACAGGAGCAGGTCAGAGGTTAGGAATTCCATGGTGAGTAGCTCATTTCTAGACTCAGTAAAACTTAGATATTTAGGAACACCACCACCTGCAAGTTGAAAATGTGTTGCTGGAAAAGCGCAGCAGGTCAGGCAGCATCCAGGGAACAGGAGAATCGACGTTTCGGGCATAAGCCCTTCTTCAGGAGGCTTTTGCCCGAAACGTCGATTCTCCTGTTCCCTGGATGCTGCCTGACCTGCTGCACTTTTCCAGCATCACATTTTCAGCTCTGATCTCCAGCATCTGCAGACCTCACTTTCACCACCTGCAAGTTCCCCACCAAGCCCCACATCCTGATGAAATTACATTGTCCTTCCTTCACTTTAGTGTCAAAATTCTGGAATTCTCTCCATACAACTAAACTGTAGGTGTACCTTTTAGCCCCCAATGTACTGTCACCTCGTGGACTGGAGTGTTTTAAGAAACCAGTTCACCACAAGCTTCTCAAGAAATCAAGGATGAGTACCAAATGCTGCCGTAGCCAGCAGCGCGCTCATCTTGTATTTTAATCATTTTATACTGTCAAATTTCTTTAAGTGAGTCAGACGCTGGGTGAGTGTACTCGCCATCACTAAGGAGAAGTTTCTGGAAACTGGAAGTTCTGAAAGTGGATAATTACCAGGACCAGATGGATTACTTCTCGGGGTGTGAAGGACGTAGCTGAGGTGTTTTGGAGACATTGGTGATCTTTCAGGAATCACTGCTATCAAGGACAGTCCCAGAGGATTGGAAAATAACTAATGTAACACCCCTGTTTAAGAATGGAAGGGAGGCAAAAGGCAGGAAACTATAGGCAGGTTAGTCTGACCTCTTGTTGGTAAGATTTTGGAGTTCATTATTAAGGAAGAGATTGTGGAGTACTTGGAAGTGCTTGGTAGAATAGGGCTGAGTCAGCAAGGCTTTGTCAAGGGGAGGTCATGCCTGACAAATTTGTTAGAATTCTCTGAGAAAGTGACAAGCACGTTAGACAAAGGAAATCCAATAGATGTGATCCATTTGGATTTCCAAAAAGCCTTTGACAAAGTGCATCACAGGAGGCTGCTAATTAAGATAAGAGTCCATGGTGTTAGGGACAAGGTACTGGCAAGGGATAGCTAATTGCCAGTCAGCCAGAGAGTGGAGATAGAGGGGTATTCTTCAGGATGGCAACCATTGGCTGGTGGAGATCAGTGTTGGGACCATGCCTATTCATATTATACATTAATGATCTAGGCAAAGGAACTGAGGGCATTGTTGCAAGGTTTGTACATGATATGAAGGCAGGTGAAGGGACAGGTAGTGTTGAGAAGTAGAAGTTGCAGAGGGACTTGGACAGGTTAGGAGATGTGCAATTTCTTCAGTCAGAAGGTGCTGAATCTGTGGAACCCCTTGCCTTGGAATGCTATTGAGACCAAATCATTAAGTGTGGTTAAGACAGACAGATTGGCTTTTGATTAGTAAGAGGATCAAAGGTTTCCGGGAGAAGGCAGGAAAATGGGGTTGAGAAACCTATCAGAGCTGAAAAATGTGTTGCTGGAAAAGCGCAACAGGTCAGGCAGCATCCAAGGAGCAGGAGAATCGACGTTTCGGGCATAAGCCCTTCTTCAGGAATGAGGAGGGTGTGCCAAGCAGGCTAATATAAAAGGTAGGGTGGAGGAAACCTATCAGCCAGGATCAAATGATTGCAGCAGCAGACTCAGAGGGC
The DNA here is from genome assembly GCF_004010195.1 of Chiloscyllium plagiosum. Taxonomy (NCBI): domain Eukaryota; kingdom Metazoa; phylum Chordata; class Chondrichthyes; order Orectolobiformes; family Hemiscylliidae; genus Chiloscyllium; species Chiloscyllium plagiosum. The sequence goes on from NC_057730.1 coordinate 33,991,563, forward strand.
ACAGTGGCCTAACTCTGCTCCTAATATCTTATGGTTTTCTGGAAATCAAAATTAGAATATCAATTTTATTTTTCACATTGGCAATCTTTAGTCATCATGAAGGTTCCTTCCCAGGTATGCTTGATTAATATTAATACATTGAATTAATTTGTGACTAATAATATTACATGCCAATGCCTTCACAGGTTTGGGAGGAGACTCTGCGGCGAGGTTGGTAGATTTCAAACCGTTTGCACTAGCAGCTAGTCTTGCTGTTGCTCGCTGGGCAGTGCTTTGTCAAAGTTGTGTCTGATGTGCTTTTGAATCATGCTAAAATTAGTGCCTCATTTTTTGTTTGCATCTGTGCACAAGTAAATCCCAACACTTGGAGGTTAAGCTCTTCCATGTTCATATTCTTCTCTAGCATCTCTTAGAACAACTTCACAGGAGACAGTAATTAAAATCTTGTTAATGTGACTCTCATCATGAAAAGCTAAGTTTAGTTCCAACTTCCTTTTCACACTACCCTTTCACTCAGCAGCTCTGGGGAGTAACATTGCAATTGCGTACAAGTAAAATGAACTGGCTATGGGGAGGAGCAAAAGAGATAACCCGGCCCACAAAGCCTCCAAGAGAGAAGTCATTTCGTCATTGTAACCTAGAATATTGGTGACGTCACATTTTACTGCCGGAAACTGAACATCGAGTAATGGGAGTCATTCCAAATATTAAATCAAACTGATGTCTGAGATCCCTATATCAATGTCATGTAAGAGTCTTGTGAAGAAGAGTAGGACAGTACAGTGTCATCATTAGAGAATCACAGCGATCTTATTTTCCATCTCCTTTCCCTTCCTCTTCCTCCTCCTCCTCCTATTCCCCCACCCACCAAAAAAAATCCCTACTCCATGCCAAACTCAACACTACTGATCAGCCTGCACGACACAAGATTGTGGCATGATTCGGATAAACTGGATAAGTTCCAACTTCACTCCTGGGCAAGTTTAGGCATAATCCGTCTCAACTGCATGGCAGTACAAGACTTGATGTCCTGCAGGCCCTACAGAAAATCTGGATAAATGCAAAAGAATTTGGATGGATACGATCCTTAGAATGCCACAGATCAAGATTAGCTATTTGGGCAAACCAGTGTCAATTCTAGCTAAAGAAGTAAACTAAAGCATTGACATTTGTGCCTTTATGGAGAAAAAAATGTGCTTTTCAGAGTTTGTGAAACAATATGGGCACCAAGCAGGGAGATAAAAAGCTTGGGTTTTACAGAGGGCATAAAACTGAAGATGCTGTGGGTTTTAGGAAGGATGTTAAGATTGATGGAAGCCAGTGGTAATGAGTGGGATGCACAAGAGGCCAGGGAAAAGGAAAGGTTGAGGGAAGCATTGTTGAACTGGAAGAGATTTCAGAGAGTTTAGATAGTGTTGATCTTTGACCTTAAATAAAAAAATAGAACTTTAAATTTGAGGCTATACAATAAAGCCCATGTAATTCAGCAAACTTAAAAATCCCACAACACCAGGTTCTAGTCCAACAGGTTTATTTGGAAGCACTAGCTTTCGGAGGGTTGCTCCTCCTTCAGGTGGTTGGGGACTATAAGATCGTACACAGATGTCTTATGATCTTGTACTCCACAACCATCTGATGAAGGAGCAGCACTCCGAAAGCTAGTGCTTCCAAATAAGCCTGTTGGACTAGAACCTGATGTTATGGGATTTTTAACTTTGTACACCCCAGTCCAACACCGGCACCTCAAAATCATAATTCAGCAAAGGTATAGTTCTGCGAATGGCACTTGGAGCAGCTCTTCTTCAAGGATTAGGGACAAATAGCTGTTGTCAAATGAAGGCTGCAGCTCAGGTGCAGTGTTATTTGGCTCATAAAGGCATAGTACAGCATATAGTGAAAAGAGAGAATGTTTTACAGCAAGTGAAATATTTTTGAAGTGGAGTTAGCTGTAATATAGTGTGCTGTAATGATGCATTTCAGTGAACTTGAAAATTCATTCTTTCTCTAAAATTTGTGTGTCGAATCTCCTATCCTGTCTTGAACTAATCAAGAGAATGTAATTCCACTCTAACCACATATATGCTAGACTGGGCAACAGTCTTTGGATTGAATGGGCAGCAATGCTAGCTGTGTGGGAGCCTAGCGATTTATAATATGCTGTTTTAGAGCTGGATGTAATTATAGTAATGTTCACCATGTATGCAGTTTGCATGAGGATATTAGAGCATGCATGTTCTAATATTATTTGGTCCTCCATTACTTCAATGTAGAATTATGTAATGTGCTTCCTCTGGGCATGTGACCTTGCCAACTTTGTGTATTCTGTTTACCCCATAGCTTCAGTTGCAACCAAATGGCTTTTGTGTCTAGACTCTGATAAACATACTGCATGGTAATACTGTATTTCCATACAATGGAAATAGTGTGAATTTAAAACAAATCTGAGTTAGTTTGAAAATACTTCAACTTTTGACTAGTTAGTTTTTTCAGTTAACAAGTTAGTTTGAAGGCTCTAGAATTATATGTATATGAGAGAATAAAGATCAGAGAATTGTGGATGTTTAAAAACTACAGTTTCACCCAATAATAACTCTGCTGTTCTCAGCCAGCAAATTTCCACTGACTTATGCTCAACTGAAATGGTTTAGTGCGTTGGTTTATTAACTTCTTTCGTATCACATTAAGATATCATGATCAAGCCAAGTGCTTAACTCCAGATCAGCTATATCATGGTGATTTTATTTAGGCAGCTAGGATCACAATAGAAGTGAACCTATTCACATTGCTGACTGTTCAGCCTCAATTTGCTGAAAGTGCGATCCTGAGATTCCTGCCCTTTGTTCTTATGTCCAGTTTTTTTTTTAAGTGTGGGACCCAAACCAGTAAAGAAATGAAACACATTGTAATTCACCCTAGAATAAATAACAGCTGCATTTGTAGGCTAATTAAATTAAAATTTAAAATTAAAATGATGGAAAACTAAACTGGGGGGAGAGAAAAGATAAGCGATTAGAATGTTTAAAATGTTAACTTTTAATTATAAGACAAATCTTACTTCATAAATTCATAAGATATAGGAGCAGAATTGGGCCATTCGACCCGTCTAGTCTGCTCCACCATTTGATCATGGATGATCTGCTCCTCACCCCCATTTTCCTGCCTTCTCCACATAACCTTTCACCCCATTATCATTTAAAAATCTGCCTAACCTCTCCTTAAATTTACTCACTGTCCCAGCATCCCCCGCAGTTTGGGGTAGGAAATTCCACCGATTCTCCAACCCTTTGGGAGATGTAGTTTCTCCTCAAATCTGTTTTAAACTTGCTACCAGTTACCCTGAGACTGTGAGCTCTAGTCCTAGAATGTCCCACAAGAGGAAGCATCCACTCCACGTCTATTTTATCCATGCGTTTTATCATCATCTTGAATACATCCATTTGATCTCTCCTCAATCTTCTAAATTCCAGAGACTACAGGCCTAAACTGTTCAATCTGTCTTCAGACGACAAACCCCTCATCCCTGGGATCAATCTAATGAACCTCCTCTGAACTGCCTGCAATGCCACCAAGTCTTTCCTCAAATAAGGCAATCAAAGCTGTGCACAATACTCCAGATGCTGTCTCACCAATATCTTTTCCCTTTTTAGAGGAATTTATACTTCTCAAGTCATGTAATTTGCATTTTTCCTGTAATTGGGTCAAGCTATTGGATGCAATTAGTTGATAGCAAATAAATTCTGGCCAGAACAAGTGTATGTGAAGCAAATAAACTCCTATAAATAAATGTTCACTTATCCTTTCACAGAGTAAAATTCTAAAAGAGTTTGCATGCATGATTGTCTGCATCTGCAGTGTCTCCTCCCCCTATGAGACTTTGATATGCTGCCTATTCATTTAGTGAGACGAAGTGCTGCTTATACTAAGCAGGAAAAGCAATTGCTTTCAGTGTATCTGGATGTCTGTCGATCCTGGCGCTTTATTGTTTGCTTAATTTTAAATCCGTCATTCAGCAAATATTTGTTGAGATTAAATGAGATTGATTAATTGATGTCAGAAGGCTTAAACCCAAGTAGCAGAATGAGAATTTCTTCATGCTACCCTGCTGTGGAAAAATTTCAATCTTTGCTAATGGTTGTGCCTGTAGGCTGCTGGGGCCTTACAAATCTTCAATGGCCTTCACATCAGAAAAGCTGTATCCGAGAACAGGTTGATCCTTACTAATAGTGGATACGGTTATCAGTGTTAGTGTGTATCAGAGTTCGCATCCCTCTACTGTAGTTGGCACAAAGCTCTTAGATGTTGCACATACAGTACATGTAATCTGCAGACACTGTGTGGTTACCCGCCAATATGGAAAAGCCTTTTAGGATTATGGCTTCTAATTGTAAACTATTCCATTAAAAAATGCAGATGTCTGACCAGGAAAGTACTGTTTGAGCAGAATGGGGAAAGTTAATGGTAAGACATGGGCAAGTGATTGGCCAATTAATCCTGCTAATTCAGTGTCAATTTAATGCATGCTTTCCAGTCTTGTTACTAACCATTCATCACACTGCTTGCCTGCACTTGTACTAATAATGCATGGGTAAAGAGGACTACTAGACATCAGAAAATGCCTGCATACACCCTGAATTTGATATGCAGTAGAAAGTATTCAGTTGGGTTGTTCAGTGGTTAATGTGCAAATGATAGCAATTCAGTTGCTTCAATTGTGACCAACATTTATAGATCCTATTAATGTCACAAGTTATAGAGTAGGAGGGTGCTAAATTATCACAGGTTTAAGAATGGAAAGTACTGTAGTACAGATCAGTGATGCATCATCTCCAGAGGCAGCATCATGTTCAGACTGGGTTTATAGTGAAGTTCTAGGAATGTTCCCTTTTAGTTTATCAAAGGTTACGTTTAAAAAAATGTGCACTGCTCACTGAATTAGCTGTTGGTGTGTGCCTTTCAAGCCATCACCCCTGTTGTAATGGTGGAGGTTGTAGAGGTGAGGTAGCCATCCAGGAATAGTATCCTAGCCACTTGTCATGTTTCTTAGGGTATCACTGATGTTTTATGTTTACTGCCAGATTCTGATTCTACTGTGCAAGAGCAGGACTCGAACCAGCCTGTGGAGTTAATGTCTGCTGCAGGCAACTCTGAACTTGGAAAACATGAGCAGCAAGATCTTGACGATGACTCTGAGAGCACCGCTTTGTGAAGGGTCCTGACACTCCTCCATTTGCACCGCTAAGCTATCCTCTTAGAAGCTTAATTCTGCTGCTGTCAAAAGGATATGCCAGCTACAAAAAAAATAACTCAAGAAAGGAAATAAAACTCTCTTGGTTGTTTTCTGCTAGATGTGCTCATGTTGCATGGAATATGATTGAAGATTTCATCAGTGCCACTATCATGATCCCATCAATGCCACTATCATGATCTAATCAATGCCACTATCATGGATTCATCAATGCCACTATTATGGTCTCCAAACTGATCCTCTGCTTTGTTTGTAGTTCAGACAGGAGATTCTTCTGAAAGACATTCATTCATTGCAAGAAACTGTGATTGTATGAGAAACCGTTCCCCATTGGGAGTTCAACTGTGGGTTAATAGCCAACCATTTGGTTACATTTGGGTTTCTAGTGCCTTATTCAATTGTCACCAAGTTTCTGGATGGAAACTCACCATGGTCTTGTTTTCTTCTTTCTTTTAAATATTGTACTCTGAGCAGTATCCAGATTTTGTACAAGTAATTATTTCTGTGTTGAATTAAACACATGCAAGAAAATGGTACTGGACTGAGACAGTCTGCTCAATCTGTACATTTGTATTTATCCTAATGCGGTTTGCTTGTAAGATTAATACTAAACCAGTTGTACTTGGTTGGTATTCATTTTGCTATGTTCTTCTGTTTAACATAAAGTGCACTTCTTGCCTTAGGTCTTGTTTTGCATACAAGGCAGTTTTCTAACTGATTAAATCTGAATAAATGACACTGTTTTCATTAGTCTGAAAATCTGTTATGAATTATAAACAAAAATACATTCTGAAGAAAATGTGTACAAATTACATACATGTATTAAGAAAATAAAATGCACCACTAAGCTGGTTGTTTGTGGGCAAGGACTGCGTGTTCATGGTGCTTTTTGTTTTAAAATGACAAATAGAGATGAAGGACAAAGTCACAAACCTGCAAGCACCAAAAAAAAATTGAAAGATCAAAAGAGGATGCAAGATAAATTGGGAAGTAACAGCTAGTTCATGCAAAATTGTGTCGTGATGATCCTTGACATTATTGAAGATAAGGAGTTCCATAGTTTTAAGGTTCTGGGAAAAGATACTGTTATGAGTAGAAGGCATTAAGACTAATCTAAATAGGAGTTTATTGAGAATGCAATGAGAAAGGATAATTTCCCACACATTCTTTCTGATTGAGCGACAGGACAGAAGAGCTCTGAAGTGCAACAACCATGGTAGTGTCGACAGAATAAAGAGAGAAGTAGTTTTTCTGGAAAAAAGCATATCACCTTTCAAATGGACAGCTGTACATATTAGAAAAAATTCCAAGATATGAGAACAGTATTCAAGTGTTGGAGGGGCCAACTTTGTGGAAAAGTGGGAAAGAAGTATAAAAACCCTTTAATTTCTGTGGATACTCTTGTGGTTGTAGGACATCCTAGAGCCAATGATGTGTTTTTGAAATGTTGTTGCTATTGTAATGCAGAAATATAGAAGTGAAAATGGAACTTTTCCGAAATTTAGAAGAAAGGAAAGAGTTAGAATGTAGAAAGTGGAACCATGTTAATAAGAATGCTGGTTTTGGCATTGGCTGAAACAAGGTCAGCCAGGAAACTGGATGTTTGAGATGGGGAGATGATGTGAACAAATGAATTCTCCAGGTGAACAGAAAGTATACTGTGTAGCATTGGCGAAACATAAACCAAGTTTAACACCCCTTAATCACTCCTTGGTGAAAATGCTCAACTACGTGAGACACTCTCTCCTTGACCTTCCCCATGCTTAATAAAGGGTTAACCACCAAATTTCAGATGAGGCGCTTTTGACTATTGGAGCCAGAAATGCACAAGTAACAGAGGGAGGAAACTGCACTGGGAGAGAGACCCAGCACACCACGAATCTTTGAGGAGCACCTCTGTATCTCCAGCTCAGCCAGGAATGGTGTGGTAGGTACCTGTGTTTTGCCAAGCAGCAAGTGACTGAACTGTACTACATTCTGCAACCACAGAGGAGTGAGAACAGCAGTGTTATGGAGATGTGGGCGTACACGTATCTTTAAAAGTTAAAAGCTAGCAGTGACAACACCAAGTGTTCTCAATAAGAAGCAATGTAGCAGGTGCTCCAGCTACTGGGGTAGCTTGGTTGCCTGGAAATGATAAAGCAGATTTGAATTAGGCCAATCAGTTTAAATTATACCCTAAAAAATACTAAACTCCAATCCAGTTTGAATTTAGTATATTAACAATCTTAAAAGCCAATGACACAATCCAATGCTTTGTGGGTTTAAGACCAGTGAAGATTGAACAGTTGAGAGGAGAACTGCCAAGCTTCCAGCATGTAAAAACTGCCTGAGAAATAGTTCTGTCAAAGGTACCTTTATCAATCAATAACATGTGAAGCAGAATCCCCGAGAAGACAGGAATACAGCGAAGACTGAAAACTGACTGGTTTTGAGATAAGTTCTGTAAATCTTAATCAGGTGTTTTATTGGACTAGTATTGTAGAACGGGAAGGTAAAAGATCGAGGGAGGAAGGAGTTGCGAATAGTTGTTAGTTAAACATTCTCTGTTATACTTTAAGAAATAAAGTTATAAATTTTTATTTTAAATAGTTCTTGACCTCTTGAATTTTCACAGATTACTGCATGAGATAAATCTTTTCTGTGTTGCAGGTTTTAAATTAGCAGAGGGGCTTACCCCATGTCGTAACGGCAGTTCGTGGCCATCAAAACCCCTCCTGGCCCTAAACTTATACATTAGTGGCTCTTTCTTGTTGGGTGCAGGTACCTCCCTGCTGCAGCTATGGATAGTAGAGGGGATTTCAGTCTTTTCATTGACCAGAAAGAAGGATGGAGCATGTGCTTAGTGGCATTCCCAATGATGCAGGGTACAGTTAACTATACAATAAACTCTCGGCCCCATGTATCAATGAGCACAGAGGCTGGAATACGGTGTGTTTATTGGTACTGCCTGTAATTTGAACTTCATGCTGGATTGCAGGATGAGAGTGAGGGCTGAGAGGCCCATGTTATCCTGAATGTTCTCAGCAGTTCCAGGAACAATGGGCTCGGTTTTAGCCAGCCGCATGATGCGAGACACTGTATCCTGTTGGGACTCTGTCAGTGAGGGTGAATCTCTACTGGGCCAAATCTCAGCTGTTTACTGTGGGTATTGGCAACCTTGTCTAGCAAAGAATAAAGAAATGTCAGGAAATGTATTGCAATGGGTTCAGGTAACTACCAAAGCTGACTAGCTACAAGCATCCAGGGGCAGTGAGGGTTCGTTGTGAGGATGGAGTGATGCAATCAATGACTGTAATTTGTTGAGTTCTGTGTCTAATTTTGCAAAGAACCTGAATGCAGTATTGTCTGTGTTTGACTGCTTAAATTACACTCCTCCGCTGACAGGACCTGTGATGTAATTAAAAACAGCCAAGAAGCCCTGAGTGTGTTTACTTACACCACAGGTACAATTAGTGAAGTCTAATTTGCTTCCTTCAGATGAATAGCATTCCACTGAAATTGGGAGGCCTTTGTACCACAGTGTCACTGTCTCTCCCTCTGAGCCAGACAGTCTCTGTTCAAATCTTCCTACAAGGGAGGTGTGTCATAACCTGTCCAAACAGACTGAATTAAAAAAATACTTTTGCACTGAAATTGTACATTAACATTCTCGACATCAGTGCTGAAGGTATTGAGAAGTAATAGCAGGCTCCTTGTGTGGGCCCACAGTACTTTTAGCTGTGTCAAATTGCACATTCCAGGCAAAATATAGGATAATATTGCCCTCGTGCGTTCAGACAGCAAAGACACAGCTTTCAGATTGCACCAGGTAACACCATTAATTGCAAACTACAAGCTGAAAGAACTGTGGGTGATGTAAATCAGAGAGAATAATAGAAATTGCTGGAAAAGCTCAGTAGGTCTAGCAGCACCTGTGGAGAGAAATCAGAGTTAATGTTTTGGGTCGAACGACCCTTCCTCAGAAGTGATGGCACTAAGAAAACGGATTATATGCAGAACATAAGGTGGAGGGAAGGAGTAAGTGATAGGTGGGAATAGCGCCCAAAAAGAGAAGAACAGTTGGACAGACAAAGGAATTGATAATAATGTGGCTGGGAGAATGAATAGCTATTAATGGGGATGGTTAGCGGCTAACAATGGGTTCTGTGTAATAGCCAACCACGTGATAACAAGTGAGGAGCAGGAAAATCGACGTTTTGGGCAAATGTCCATCAGGAATCGAGGCAGGAAGCCTCCAGAATGGAGAGATAGATGGGGGATCCAGGTTCGACCGTATAGGCTCCACCGTGGAGGTTTCCTGCCTCTATTCCTAATGAAGGGCTTTTGCCCGAAACATTGATTTTCCTTCTCCTTGGATGTTGCCTGACCTGCTGTGCTTTTCCAGCACTGCTCTGATCTAAACTGTAGTTTTAAGTATCTGCAGTCCTCACTTTTGCCTATTATAGGCTATATTGCCAAGAACATGCACTTTAGTTCAGGATACACCCATAGAGCAATCTGTGTGGGGTAAATGGTGAGCAAAGATGGGCATTCCAGCAAAATGAGTCAAGCTCAAAACTGGTTCTAAACTGAAAGTTAACATTTGCTGACTCATCAAATAATTTTGCTGCAGTAAAGCAATTTGCAACTATGGAAAAACTAGTGTGTGAATGGAAAAGGAAGGAATCTCCCTGATAAAAAATGCCCATAACCAAATTAGAAATAGAATTCCCACAATGAGGAAATAGGTCCTTCAGCCCAACATGTTCACACCAATCCTCTGAAGAGTAACTCACCCAGACCCATTCTCCTACTGTATATTTACTCCTGACAAGGGCACCTTGTCACCTGAACACTACGGGCAATTTAGCATGGCCAACTCACCTAACCTGCACATCTTTGGACTGTGGGATGAAACCAGAGCTCCCAGAGGAAACTCACGCAGACACAGGGAGAATATGCAAATTCCATACAGACAGTCGCTTGAGGCTGGAATCGAACCTGGATCCCTGGTACTGTGAGCCACCGTGCTACCCTACTGTATATTTCTGGTGGTGGGGTCTGTTTGGAGGTGGTGGAAATGTCGGTGGATGATTTGGTTAATGCGAAGGTTGGTAGGGTGGAAGGTGAGCACCAGGGGCGTGCTGTCCTTGTTGCGGTTGGAGGGGTTGGGTCTGAGGGCGGAGGTGCGGGATGTGGATGAGATGCGTTGGAGGGCATCTTTAACCACAAGGGAAGGGAAATTGCGGTCTCTAAAGAAGGAGGCCATCTGGTGTGTTCTGTGGTGGAACTGGTCCTCCTGGGAGCAGATGAGGTGGAGGAATTGGGAATACTGGATGGCACTTTTGCAGGAGGTAGGGTGGGAAGAGGTGTAATCCAGGTAGCTGTTGGGGTCGGTGGGTTTGTAAAAAATGTCAGTGTCAAGTCAGTTGTCATTAATGGAGATGGAGAGGCCCAGGAAGGGGAGGGAGGTATCAGAGATGGTCCAGGTAAATTTAAGGTCAGGGTGGAATGTGTTGGTGAAGTTGATGAATTGCTCAACCTCCTCGCGGGAGCATGAGGTGGCGCCAATGCAGTCATCAGTGTAGTGGAGGAAGAGGTAGGGAGTGGTGCAGGTGTAACTACGGAAGTTGGACTGTTCTCCGTAGCCGACAAAGAGACAGGCATAGCTGGGGCCCATATGGGTGCCCATGGCTACCTCTTTGGTCTGGAGGAAGAGGGAGGATTCGAACGAGAAATTGTTAAGGGTGAGGATGAGTTCAGCCAAACGAATGAGAGTGTCAGTAGAAGGGTACTGTTGGGGACGTCAGGAGAGGACGAAACAGAGGGCTTGAGGCCCTGGTCATGGCGGATGGAGGTGTAGAGGGATTGGATATTCATGGCGAAGATGAGGCATTGGGGGCCGGGGAAACGGAAATCTTGGAGGAGGTGTAGGGTGTGGCTGGTGTCTCAAACATATGTGGGGAGTTCCTGGCCGGGGGGGGGATAGGACAGTATCGAGATAGGTGGAGATGAGTTCAGTGGGGCAGGAGCAGGCTGAGACAATGAGTCGGCTAGGTGGTCAGGCTTGTTTTTCCTGGGAAGGAGGTAGAATCGGGCGGTGGGGGGTTCCCGGACTATTAGGTTGGAAGCTGTGGGTGGGAGATCTCCTGAGAGAAGGAGGTTCTGTATGGTCTGGGAGATAATGGTTTGGTGATGGGGTTTGGGTCATAGTCGAGGGGGCAATAGGAGGAGGTGTCTTCGAGTTGGCGTCTGGCTTCAGCGGTGTAGAGGTCAGTGCGCCAAACTACCATTGCATCCCCTTTATCTGCTGGTTTGATGGTGAGGTCGGGATTGGAGCAGAGGGAGTGAAGGGCTGCGCGTTGTGAGGATGAGAGGTTGGAGTTGGGGAGGGGGGTAGACAGGTTGAGGCGGTTAATGGCCCGGTGGTAGTTGGAAATGAAGAGGTTGAGGGCAGTAAATAGGCCAGCGTGGGATGTCCAGGTGGATGGAGTGTGTTGGAGGTGGGCGAAGGGGTCCTTGGAAGATGGGTGGGAGTCCTGATTGTAAAAGTAAGCGCGGAGGTGGAGGCGGCGGAAGAATTGTTCGACGTCACGGCGTGTATTAAATTCATTGATGTGTGGGCGGTGGGGGGTGAAGGTGAGTCCTTTGCTGAGGACTGATCGTTCGTCCTCAGTGAGGGGGAGGTCAGGGGGAATGGTGAAAACTCGGC
>NC_057730.1:34003550-34025705 GCF_004010195.1 Chiloscyllium plagiosum
GAGCCTGTAACTGGAGTGGGTGTGGTGGTGGGGGGAATGGGCGTGGAGTCATGAGCAGGGGTGATGTTCCCCTCAGGGTTCTGGGGGCAGGGATGGTGACAGTGGGATCTGTTGGGGGGCGTGTCAGCAGAATGCAAGTGAGTGGCATTAGTGGGGGCAGAAGTGGTGGCAACATGGCAGTAGAGGGGGCAGAAGTTGCTGAACGTGTGACGTCAGCGATGATGTGGGGTGCGGAGGTGATGTCACGTGTAAGTACAACAAACGTTTATACACCCACCTCCATAACCAGCGCTCCTCAAACATTCCAGAAGATTCCCCCTGGCCTCTGGAACTGCTCAGACGCCATTAGCCATGTGGCTGGTACAGCTACCACCCCCATGGTAATCGATGACATCACTTCCGCCCCCATCATGGCCACTTCCGCAACCACTGGGTGGCATGGTGGCACAGTGGTTAGCACTGCTGCCTCACAGCGCCAGAGACCCGGGTTCAATTCCCGCCTCAGGCAACTGACTGTGTGGAGTTTGCACGTTCTCCCCTTGTCTGCGTGGGTTTCCTCCGGGTGCTCCGGTTTCCTCCCACAGTCCAAGGATGTGCAGGTCAGGTGAATTGGCTATGCTAAATTGCCCGCAGTGTTAGGTAAGGGGTAAATGTAGGGGTATGGGTAGGTTGCGCTTCGGCGGGTTGGTGTGGACTTGTTGGGCCGAAGGGCCTGTTTCCACACCGTAATGTAATCTAATCTAATCACTTCCGCCCCTTACAATTCCTCATGCACCACCCCCTCCATTTATCTCTCCACCCGGGAGGCTTCCTGCCTCTATTCCTGATGAAGGGCTTTGCCGTTAACGTCGATTTTTCTGCTCCTCGGATGCTGCCTGATCTGCTGTGCTTTTCCAGCACCACTCTGATCTAGACTCTGGTTTCCAGCAACTGCAGTCCTCACTTTTGCCATGTGATAACAAGACCTGGTTTGTGGGGGTTGGGATAAGGACACTGGAGAGCTCAAGCCTTAAAATTATTGAACTCAATATTGAGTCTGGAGGGCTGCAGGGTCCCCAAGCGGAAAATGAGGTGCTGTTCTTTCAACTTCACTGGAGCACTGTAGCAAGATTGAGACAGAGATGTTGGCCAGGGAACAGGGTGAAATGTTGAAACGACAGGCAGCTGGAAATCCAGGGTCTTTTTTGCACATACAGCACAAGTGTTCTGCGAAGCAGTCCCCTGTGCTTCATTTCCCCAATGTAGAGGAGACCACATTGTGAGCAGCGAAGGCAGTAGACTAGATTGTGAGAAATGCAGGCAAAGTGCTGCTTCACTTGGAAGGTATGTTTAGGCCCTCAGATACTGAGGAGGGTGGAGATAAACAGATAGTTTTGCACCTTCTGGTTGCAACAGAAGGTGCTGTTTTGGGTGGGGGAATTGGGAATGAAGGAAGAGTGGACCAAAGTGTCCGAGAGGGAACAGACCCTGTGGAAAGCAGACAAGGAAGGGGAGGGTAATATATATCTGGTTGTGGCATTTTGCCGGAGGTGGCGGAAATGGGGAGCCAATGTTCCTCCGGATGTAGATGCTGGTGGCATAGTAGGTAAGGACAAGGGGAACTCTACCGTTCCCTTGGAGAGAAGATAAAGGGTGAGGGCTGAAGTGCAGGAAATGGGTCAGACCTGGCTGGAGGGCCCTTTCAACCAAGGTGCTGGGAATCCTTGGTTGAGGAAGAAGATGGACATTTCAGAGGCTCCCTTGTCGAAGTTGGCATCTTCAAAACAAATGAGACAGAGGAGTATGGGATAGTCTTTACAGGAAGCAGGGTGTGAGGATGCATAGGCCAGTAACTGTGGGAGTCGCTGGGTTTATAGTGAATATCAGTGACCAGTGGGGAAAGACTGATGTTTCCCTCTCTTTGCTTGTCAGTCTTCCAAGGGGACTGTTAGTTGCGGGCACCCTGGTCCACTCTTCCTTCACTGTCAACAGACCTGCTGAGATTTTCCAGCAATTCCTATTTTTTTCTCAACCATTAATTGCAACCTTAACAATTCTAGTTTATGAAGTGAATAGTTGAGCCCTTGAAAATAGGAAAACCTAAGGTATAAGCAAGAGGGCACAAGCTTAAGATGATCACAAGATAACTACAGGAGAGTTGGAGGAAAAGAAAGGTTTTTGCATAAAATTGGCTAAAGTATGGCATTTACTGTGGCAATCATTTTGTGTTCTGCCAGGACCACTCGCTGGGCTGGGGTAAAAGAGGCTGCTTTTGACATTAGCATTTGACAGAGTGTGGCACCGATGAGATCTAACAGAATTGAGAACCAAGTAAATCTCTCCACAGTCCAACCTTGCACACAGCAAGATGATTGTGGTTGTTGAAGACCATTCATCTTAATATAGATACAGTGAAGTGTCTTAAGCCATAGCAATATTACAGAATGAGCCTTCAGCTGGATAAACTGGCTGCCCAGTCTAACCCCATTTACCCACAGCCTGATCTGTAGCCTCGCTGGTTACAGCGCTTCAGCTGCAGCTCCAAGTTTCTTTTCAAATGAAGTTGAGGGTTTCCACCTCAGCAGCAAACCAGACAGCAAAATTCAGCCACCAACCAAAACCATACAAGCGGTGCAACAGTGACCCCACTCCAACACCACTTCCTAGAAACAGCTTCCTATTTGCAAAACATCTATCCACGACTGCATTTTGTTTCCTGTCACAGAACCAATTTTGGATCCAACTCATTATATTCCCTTGGGTCCCATGGATTTCATTTTTTTCTGACTAGTCTGCCATAGGATCCTGTCAAATGCCTTGCTAAAAAAATCCATGTAGACAATATCCACTGTATTACCCTCATTGACTGTGAAATAGCCAAGTGTGTACCATGCCCATAGAATCTCACTTTTGGATGCTTCCATTTTAGAGTAGATAGGTTTCCTGCCCGAAATGTCTACTCTCCTGCTCCTCAGATGCTGCCTGATCTGCTGTGTTTTTTTTTCAGTGCCACAATCTATCTACTCTGAATCTCCAGCATCTACAGTCCTCACTATCTCCTAGATGCTTCCATTTTGCCACTGATTTTCCTTCAAGTGACTGAGATTTAATGAGAGAGTTGACACTATATTAGCTTGCTAATAGGTTTAGAATGATCAAATAATGTTTGTAGCTTAAAGAAAAAGCCAGAGATGAAAAAGTATTGATTCATTTTGAAGGAGACCCAACTGAAGTTAGATATGAGTTTCTCCTAGCAAAAAGAATTTGTTCAGAGCAGTTATCTCAGTGTAAGGGTTTATTTCATGAAAACCTCAAAACCAGGAGTGTTTCTATGGAACTCTGCAGATTATTAAAGACTCAGAAACTCTGTATTCTTAGTGAGTGAGTAGTCAAAGGACTAAAGTCTCACAGTTCACCAGTGGTCATATTGAGTACAGGAGGTGGGAGGTCGTGTTGTGGCTGTACAGGACGCTGGTTAGGCTATTTTTGGAATATTACATGCAATTCTGGTCTCCTTCCTATCGGAAGGATGTTGCAAAGCGTGAAAGGGTTCAGACAAGATTTACAAGGATGTTGCCAGGGTTGGAGAGCTATAGGGAGAAGATGAATAGGCTCTAACCAAACTTAGATTTGATAAAAAAAGGGAAGTTTCTCTGATGTCTTTATTAACTATGAAGTGATGGTGTTGGATGGTTTTTCTTGTTTTTGAATTCTTTTAAACTATGCTATATTTAGATAGCTTTTCTTAAAAAAAATCTTGTGTATTAAATGTCTGTTTTATTGTTAAAACAAACCCGCAGCCTTGTGCGTTGTTTCAGTGGAAGACTGCCAAATTAAATAAAAATTTAAAGATTAAGTATGTTCTATCAGGCCAGAATTCATTCTGCAATCTGACTTGCCCAGTCGTATCATCAGTTGGAATCATAATAAATAGAAAAATAGGATCACAATAATCAGATGTAGCTTAGAATCTTAATCATAGGAACTTTTTTTTGTGGAAAGGGCTTTCTTTTCCACAAAAAAAAGTTCCTATGATTAAGATTCTTCTTTAGAAACAATTCACAAATTTTATAGTGCTGGCTGAAAATTAATTTTCTTTTCACCTGGCTACTGTACATGTTCTAAACTACAATATCAAGGAGGAGGCAAAATTGATTCCTGTCATAATTCCATACAAGGTGCAATAGATGAAAGTGTAGATTCTTAGGTTCACAATTTTTTTTATTTGAGAATCAAGAGGTAAACATAAAAACAAAAATAACAAGAATTCACTTTGAGTATTTAAATATGATTGTAATGAGGCTGGCAGGAAGCTGTTTGTTTGATCTCTGATGTGGAGACCCAAGAGGAATCTTTTAACCCCCAAGAAACAGATGAAGAGGAGATGGCCAAATTAGTTCTGCAAAATGAAAAGGAATGAATCGGTTAATGAAGCTAACACTGTCAATCCAATCTGTTAAAGTTAATTACAGCAGTATTGACAAATCATGAACAAAGCAGAATGACTAGATCCTGATAACTAAAACTGAATGAACAGAATACAGCTAGCTAGTCAGTTATGTAATCCACCAGTTGATGGCAGTAGTGACATGACATTTCAATATTCCAAGAAATATAATCCGTTAACAGTTTGGGTGAAAATCCTTTCATGGACTTTCTACCGCTAATCATTTCCATTTCTATTTTGCTTTCATTTTAAACTTGTATTTTTGTATAATGTGGTATTATATACTGGATTACAAGATAACAGCCTGATCCATAGATGAATGGTACATTAATTGGTGTCTGTGCTCTTTCCAATATTGATTAGAGAGGAAATCTATTGATGGTATTATGGGGTGGTCCAAATGTGCCACAGTAATTCACTGATGTGCATTACATAATCTGCAGACTTCTGAATAAAGTTTTGGCAAACTTGCCCTACTAAATGGGGGGAAGAGGATTTCTCTTGCCTATTGGTCAAAGTTCACAGACATTTTTCTGCATTTTAGTGCTACTCTGTTGATTTGGCCATGTGTGTAAGGGAATTATTAACTATAATGATGTATTGTTAGTTCTTTCAGAGAGACACCATGATGAGCAAAATAACCTTCTCATTGGTGTAATTAAAAACCTTACAAGTAATAATTACTTCATACCTTTTCAAGGTATTGCACTTGAAAGTGTAGTATCAGAGGTATCTTACCTTAAAACTATTTCACTTGAAGCCACCATAATTCTAAATGCCACTTTTCCAAAAGATGGAAATTTACAGTTAAGTGACTTAAATACTCTGATGATAAATTGTTTTTTTTTATCATGCAGGTTATCAGGAGGAACTATAAGCAGGTCAGCCACAGTGAGTCTCTCTGTGAGGTGAAGTGTACATGTAGATGAAGGTCAGTTTTTGATCATGTGCTCCCACAGTTTCCATCTTATGAGCACGACATGAAACATTGTTGCTAAATGAATATGAGTAATGTAAATGGTTTTCCTTGAGGTCTTGTGAAAACCTGCAGTTTTAAAATTCTATGAGATAATGGGATGGCATAGTGGCTCAGTGGTTAGCACTGCTGTTTCACTGCACCAGGGACCTGGGTTTGATTCCAGCCTCAAGCGACTGTCTGTGTGGAGTTTGCACATTCTCCCCGTGTCTGCGTGGGTTTCCTCCAGGTGCTCTGGTTTCCTCCCACAATCCTAAGGTGTGCAAGTCAGGTGAACTGGCCATGTTAAATTGCCCAGAGTGCTAGGTGCATTAGTCAGGGGTAAATATGGGGAATGGGTTTGGGTGGGTTACTCTTCAGAGGGTTGGTGTGAACTTGTTGGGCCAAAGGGCCTGTTTCCGTACTGTAGGAAATCTAATCTAATGATTCTGAAGGGTTTCATGTTTATGCTATACTAGTTCTACTTGGTGATGTCTCACAGTTTCAGAGACAAGGAGTTCTACTTCAGCCTTTGGAGGGAGTCAATGTATCTGTCCCAGCTCCCTGAGATCCTAGTGATAATGTCGGACCAAATGCAGTTGTATTTATGTCATGTGATGCAGTTGTACTTATTGCTATCATGTGACAAGCCTTCATGTTATCTAAAATCAGCACCTTCTCTGCAGAAAATATATGGTGGTGTATCAGCTGACCTTAATCATTAAACCAAAGACAAAACAAAGACAATTGAAGATTGGTGGTAGCAAGCGATCTCAACAGCCCATGCCCAGTCCTATATACTGGTGGAGGGTGGTGCCTGGATGAAGTATATCTGGAGTTTTAACCACTTTGAATGTTATTGGCTTTTTGAACACATTGTTAAAGTTTTAAATACACTTATCCTATTATTTATCTCATCACTGTCATGTTCACATGTTCAGTATCTCGGGCAAATATCAAAACAAAATAATTCTTTTGTCTTTCTGCTATCTATCATCACCTGTGGTATTATACAGTCTATTCCTTAATGGTCCTACCTACAACCCACTCGCTAAATATTTCCCATTGCTATTCATTGTTTGCTAATAAAATTGCCCATTTTCCCTCTCTGGCTCTATTCTAATGCCCTCAAAATCCACTTGTCTCAGTCTATTAGCCAATTTTCTTGTCATACTTATGTCCTTCCCTATTATCATCTTGAAGTATATTATATTAAGATTACTAATATCTAAATGTTCCCTTTTATTTCCTATGCTGGTTCATTACTTGTTACTCAATCTTTACTTATTTTGGCTTTTCTTATGTAATGTGTCAGAAAGAAGGTACGGAACACATTGTAAGGAACTCTATTCTGTTATCCCCTTTATCTACGTGGAAATCTTTCTACAAATTCTAGCATCTCTTTCTCTTTTTCTCTCTGCATTACCTTTGTCTTTCTATTCTATTGATCGGTGATTCTCTGGTCCAAATCATTATCCATTTTTCTTCCCAAGTTCCAAATGCACTATCCTAAACTTTTATTCCTTCCTGTATCTTCACCCAATTGAAATCAAGGCTTTTGGTAATCGATTTTCCTCAGGTTATCCCTGAGGATTGAAAATGTTAATTGCTTTTGATCTTTTGAAATCCTGTTAAAATCCTGAACCATGTAAGTTTTTGCTCTTCAGTGAGAGTTCCCGTCAATATAAGAAATGTCCCCAGTTCCACATGAGGAAGCCACTCAGTACTCTACCTGAGTCTAGGACGACATATGTTGATTTCTCATAGCATTTGAGGAATGTCTGAGGAGTCATCAGCTCTGAACTGGCGCACAAATACTTGATGGTATTCTCCTTGATGATTAGATGTCGGATTTCTTCAGGCACCGTATGGTTTGGTCCAGTGATGTTTTTCTGTATGAGTGAGATGTGTTATCACTATCAACTGTAGACTGCTTCCTTTACAGGTTAAAGCACAACTGGCAACAGTAGCAGCAGCCATCTCTCTCTAATGAGACAGCAGCCCCATGCTCTGGTAAGGCTATGGTTACCTTATTTTATACATGCACTGTCCCAAGTCTGGTGGAAACTGAGATATGACTGCAGATACCCCCACGGTTCCCAATACCTCCCTGCTGTGTCCTTTTGCCTTCCTAGCCCCAGGTTTCCTGGCTCCCTATGATCACATCCAGAGTTCCTGAACCACTTCCCTTGACCCCCCATTGGTATTTCCCTGCTGTTATATTTCCACCACAAGGTGGGGCCAACTGGATTTAGGTGAGTCACTGATAATATTCATCCTAATAATGTCTGATCATTATGATTTGCCAAGTGTCCATGAACCGGAACCACCAGTGCCCCTCCCCAGTTAAAACGGGCGCCTTTATATTTATGACAGAGATGGCATGGCACACTGTAGAGTTGCCACCTCTTGGATTGCTGTGAAGTCTCCAGAAGTTGAAGATGAATCCTAAACCCTTCCGTAGGAAATGGCTGGTTGGAGATGGGGGTGGGGGTGGGTGTAGTTCAGAGAGTTTTGTTTTAAAAACTGTTTCTTGTCTCAATTTTCTTTGTGCATATTATACATTAATTATAGAAATATTGAAAAAAGCGAGAAATTGGCCTGTTTGGTGAGATGGTTGGAGGTTACATGTGGCACCTTGAGGAGTGGATTCAACCAACTTGGTCAACCCTCAAGTACAGGTATGGGGCACCTGAATGGTAGACCAATGGAGCAAGTTGCTGCCGGGGTCAATAAAAGCTGCTGCTTGTGTGTAGTACTCTGCAATCATTCAATAAGAAAGGCATCTGGCAACAAAGACCCTCAGCATAGCTGGGCTGTCCAGACACAACTGCCCCCGGGGTTAAACCACTGCACTTGACTGGAGAAGAATCCCCTTCCACTTTACCCCACTCCCATCCATGCTTTACTGTATTCCCTTCCCCTATAAATATTGTTGCTCCTTCTTGTCACCTACTGTCATTCCCCCTTACCCCCTCATGCTGTGGGTGTCATATCCCCAAGAATAGGTTCCTGAGTCTCCTGCCCACAGTAACAGCCCCTCACCCTCCTCCACATCCCCATCCACCTGATTTCTCAGGATGGGACTGACAGACTGAGCCAGGCCAACATCTTGGATAGGTTGTGCCCAGAGCCCTGACGGATGCCTGTGTATATTCCCCGACTGTGTTCATTCTATATCTGGCCGCTGCGCAGCCACGCGACTGACTGTGAGCCACTGCCCACTGTACATAGGCATGGACTTCCTGACCAGAGACCTGACCAAGGCCACACCTCTGGACTGGTCTTGGGGACGGTGCTGGGAGCTGTTGCCTCTACATGGACATTGGTGGGACCCATTCCTGTCAGAGTCTGATTCCTGGCTGCCCAGGCAGAGTGCTTGTTGGGTAAGCTGCTGGCACATGGTGCTGCTGGGAGATAGGCCTAACTCACTGGCGTCCTGCAAGATGTCTTTCTCCTGTGATTGAGGATTCCAAGCTGCCTGGATGTGTGACTGTGCTACAAGGTAAAGCAAGGCAGGGATGCTGTGTGCCACTAAGTGGATGAGTGCTGAGAGAGCAAGCAATCAGCCCTGAGATGTAGCGTGATCCAATCAATGAGCTGGGAGTAAGTGCCTCTCCATAAACCCTTCCTGCACCAGCCTGGCCCATGCTGGTTGCCAGTGCACCCTGCAGTGAAACAGTCGCAATTGGATCGATGAGGTACCCTGAGGATCCTGGGAGGTTGGCAAATATCAGATGCCAATGTCTGTTGAGGAGATTTGCATGCTGCTGATGTCCATGGTTCATGCCCTGAGAGTCTGCCTGCTGCTGAGTAACAAGGAGAACTCTTTGCAGATCACAGCCCATGGGCAGCGACTGCCTGTGCCCTCTCTGTATGATGGAGAAAGTGAGGATTGCAGATGCTGGAGAGTGAGAGTCAAAACGTGTGCCGCTGGAAAAGTACAGCTGGTCAGGCAGAATCCTGATGAGGTGCTTAAGCCCGAAGCATCGACTCTCCTGCTCCTCGGATGCTGCCTGACCTGATGTGCTTTTCCAGTGCCAGACTTTTTCACTCTGCCCCTCCCTGCGTGGTGGTTGGTATCATTAAAGCACCATCTTCACCACATCATCAGGATACGTTTGGGACTCACCTTTAGTATAACCCCTGCCATTTGGAGCTCACTGTGACAGTGCTGCTGTCAGATTGCTTTGTGTGCAGGGACAGGGCATTCACCTCATGCAGTGGAACAGGGTACATCCCAGGGCTCACCAATCACTTTCCTGACTTGCCTTGTCTTTCAGTGCAGACAGATAGCCAGGCAGGCTGGCATGTCAGACAGCAACAGACAGTCGCAGGGACTCTGGTCAGTCAGGGGGCTGCTCAAGAAAGGTGGTGAGAACTGCCGAGTGAGTGAGTGAGGGAGTGAGCAAGCAAGTCAGCGAGATAGTGAGAGATTGATTGAGTGAATCAGTGAGCGAGTGAATGAATGAGTGAGTTAGTGAGTATGCAAATGAGTGAGTGTTTGAAAGAGGCGAGTGAGCGATATAGCAAGTGAGTGAGTAAGCGAGTGAGGGAATGAGTGATGGAGTGAATGTGAGTGATTGAGCAAGGTGAGTGTGAGGGAGGTGAGTGATTGAGGGTCAAGAGTGTGGTGCTGGAAAAACACAGCAGGTCAGGCAGTACCCGAGGAGCAGGAGAGTTGACTTTTGGGCATAAGCCCATCATCAGGAAGCTCTTCGTCAGCCCTTCACCTCCTGCTCCTTGGATGCTGCCTGACCTGCTGTGCTTTTCCAGCAATGCACCCTCGACTCTGATCTCCAACATCTGCAGTCCCTACTTTCTCCTCGGTGAGTGATTGAGGTGAGTGAGTGAATGAGGGAGTGACTGAGTGAGTGAGTGAGGTATTGAGTGAGTGAGGAAGTCAGCAAGTGAGTGAGTGAGTGAGGGAATGAGTGAATGAATGAATGAGAGTGAGTGTAAGTGAGGGAGTGAGTGTGAGTGATTGAGTTGAGTGAGCAAGTGTGCGAGTGAGTGAGCAAGTGCTTGAGTGAGTGAGTGAGCAAGTGAGTGAGTGAGGTGAGTGAGTGTGAATGGGGGGTGAGTGAGTGAGTGAGTGAGTGAGTGAGGGAGGGAGTAGGAAGTGAATGAGTGTGTAGGAAGTGTAGAGGACAGGAAGAGTTAGTGTTTAAGGGGATGGGATGAATAAGAGCCACTGAGGGAAGATGTGATATTGAGAGTGAGGTTAGGTGAGGGAGGGGGCGCGGCAGGGGGGATAGCAGAGTGTATGAGCTAGCAGAGTGAAGATGCTGGGACTTACCCTGGTCCTGAACCTTCCCAATGCATTACTGTGGGTGCTGCATTGACACTTGGCGCTACCTCAGAGCAGACTGGCAGCATTGACGTACTGCACAGTTGGGTTTTAATAATGGCACCCTTGGCGTAAACGTTGGATAATCCCAGCACCAGGGTGCATGAGGTCGTATGGGGAGCTACGGAGACATGATGTGTACTTAATGAAGTGAGCAGTGTGAAGGAACTCAAGCTCAGGAGAGGAACCGTCCCTGAACCTCCCCAGAAATGGCCCTAAGCCCATTTCTGTTAAAATTCAGCCCATTGTCTCAGTGAAGGTGAGTTCTCCGCTGCACTGCCTGAAGTGCAAGCACAGGAATCAAAAATTCACAGCTTCAGACTGGATTCGAACTCTGACCTTTGGATTTTGCTGGATGTAAATCCCAAGTTTCAGGAGGAGAGTGAGACATTCTGGGACCAGCTTGTCCACAGGCTCCATCTCTGAAGTGTCCATCATCAGGGTGAGAGGCAGGTTCACTGGTCGCTGCAGCCATTGGCGATACAGTCGATCTGGGATATTGTGTGACAACACAAGGATCTTAGTGTCTGTCTGAACCAGCCTAAGAGTAAATGAAGTACAAGGAAGTATGGCAAAAGAGAAACAAAAATTCCATATTACTCTCTAATTGGAAACATGGAGAAAAAATCCTCTATGAGACACATTGTGTCAGCACTGTGAGAATAATAAGGCAAGAATATCAGAGGAAGACATGCAGAGGTCAGCTGGGATGTCCATACATGGTTAAATGTCCAGTCTATGGTCATTGTCCAGATCCTCACCAAAATATCAGCAAAATACCAGGAGGCTGCAGATTCACTGACTGCTTCTTTCCAATATGGCAGCAGAGGGAGGGCAAGGTCTGAAGAGGTAAACAGTGAGAATATTATTCCCGCTGTTTGTTATCAAAGCAGCATACAGATTTGATCTGTATTGTAAGCGTCAACTAGAGGGAATGTCAGAGGATTGTAATGTGTTATGATATAACCCACAACCCTTAGGGTGGTAATTGTTAATATAGAACTCGCAAAAAGTTTAAAGAACGTTAATGAGCGTGAGAGAAAACATAGCTTGGGTCTTACTGAAGCATTGTGTCCAATCCTGGGCCAGATGTTTGAGGAATTTAATGTTACTTGATTTAATTTGTAACGATGTTACTTGCTGCTCTGTGTCCACAGTCACAATCTTTCCATCTTATTGTAAACTAAGATTGTGACAAATTAAAAAATATGTTCAAGGCTTAAGCATATTAATTTTGTTTGCAAAAAGAAGTTCCTCTGCATGGATGTATGTCACTTCTAGCAAGGGTAACTTGAGCCATGCTATGAGCTCAACTGATTACGTTAACTTAGTTATTAGTGTAAGTTAGTTATCGGTGCACCCGGGATTACTAAGGAAGTGCTGCCGAATCATTGAATCACCCTTAACTTTGGACTTTTTTTAGGATTTGCAGATGTGGGCTGGTTGGGTACAGTGTACACACAACAATCAAAGGAACATACTGTTTCATTTGTTCAGCCAATCATTGAATTTAAGCCAACATACCTGGCAACATACTGGCATTGAATTTTATACATGAGCATCTGTGTGGTAGACAGAACATCATTGTGAACGACGATTGCATTCATTCATGGAAAACATCACTCACATTACCATTGAATATTATAAACATGAAATGGCTTCATTAACCTGTTCAATCTTTTGAGAAACCTTGCTTCTCTAGTTTAATGTGAAATAGACCAGGTATGTTTTTGTTGACTGGTCGTGATAGCCTCTGGCTCATTATGAGTTTGCGTGGTATGTCACAAACCGTAATCAGCTCAGGAAAGCATTGGCCAGCAGGATAGCTTTGGTGTGATTGATTTCTGAGTCAAGATTATAAGTTGAGCAAATGACTAGGGCCCTATTTACAAAATGGTTAAAGGGCTGTTTCACATTTGCTAGGTAACAGCTGCAGTCAGTCCAAAAAACATAGTGTATATATGTTTGGCTGAGAGTCCAGATTCAGAAAATGCTTAACAATGTCGGGTGGCTGTTTAGGCAGCTGGAGAGAACTGATTACTTTAAAACAGCAAGTGCTGGAAAAACCAAAAGTTCCAAGAAAGAGGCATGTTGCACTCAAAATGTAAATTTTCTGTCAATAGCTGCTGCTAGACCTCTTGAGTTTCTGCAGCCTTCTCTGTTTTTATCTCAGATCTCCAGCATCTACAACATTTTGCTTTTATTATTAAGTTAACTTTGCTTGATTGGCATTGTTACGTGGGTTATAATAAATTAGTTTTTCTGTGATTCTTTTGTCAATGTCTCCATGTTTATTTAAATTTGGTTAAATAAATGTGTAAGAAGTGGTTAGAGGTTCTGTCATTCACAATTTGAAAGTCTGTTTGATTGACATTTTTGGGGTATTTTCACTCCACCTTGCTTTCAACACATTAGTGAATGGGTGTTTCACTTCTAAGTAGTTTCACAGGTGGCATGGTTACCATAAGGTCCCCGGTCTTTTGCGCAGTGTATTCTGGATGAATGGGCATGGAAGAGCCATGAATAGTGGTATAAAACCATGTTCTTTATTCAAAATGACTTCATTTATTGAGTGCTGAAGCCATTGGCTAAGTTTCAAAAGACCGAGGAATAGCATTTTAAAGACTTAACTAGTAGCTCTTAAGGTGGCTGAACATTTACACAGTTACACTATGGAGTCTATGGTCAGTCAGAGACTGCTGTCACAGTCAAGGGCATGATCTCAGTCCAGGGATTGATCATGATCAACTTAATCTAAATATTGAACTTAACAGTTTAAGAATTAATTGAATTAATTCACTTTAAATATTGACATTTGGTGTAATCGGGGCCTTGTGATCAGTGTCCTTGCAGTTGGGGAATGAGCCAAGGTCAGTCCTGCAGGGTCAGTTGAACCAGTCCAGGGTTGAGTTTGTGTCAGTTGGGAAGCTGAGGACTCATCAATCAGGCGGCTATTGGCTGTTCCTTGGGACACACACTGAGACAAACATCAACTGTGCCTGGAGGGCCATCAATTCGGTGAAAGATGCTCTTTGGTCTGCCTGAAACTTGTTGGCCTTCCAGAGCATGGAGTTGACCCTAATCATGTATTGCAGACTGGCACATTCCAAGGTCCTGGACGACATGCTGAGGGATGTGCTAAAGACTGGGGCAGCTCTTGTCAAAGTGCAGTGGGGAAAGACTACTGTCTGGGGTCATGTTGCTGAAGGTAAATGGAGGCCTGTTCAGTTATCAGACCCTCCCAGTGTCTCAAGTATATGTAAATATTAGTAAAATATGCATAAGAGAGGTCTTCTGTTTTTTGGATAGAGTCAAAGTCCAATGTTTTCTTTGTTTATTTGATATGCAACTGTTCAGAACTGAACTGATGGAACTCATTCAACTGAGATACAGAGGGGCTGATAACTGTGAAGAGCATCCCTCCAAATATAAGGTTGGGATTTAATATAGTATGGGTGGATATTGTCCTGTGGGAGTTGGGGTTTTTCCTGCTGTCTTCAGTGGAGGGGACACTGGTAGGAAGGGCTGAAGGTAAGACAACTTCATGGTTTTGGAGCTTGACATAGATAGAGCCATTGCGTAAAGGTGCTGCATCCAGTAGTGAGAGGGATAGACCATTAGCGTTGTTGGGAGCTGTGTGCAATGGAAGAGTTCAAGTGAGAGTGAGTTGAGAAGTGAGATGATAATGGCAGAGATCCTTGCATGGTGTCAAAGTTCAATCACCATCTTTCTACATTTCCAGGCTACAATTCTTCATTCAGGGGCACTGCATTGAGCTAGGTGGCTCTCTCTGGTAATGCCTGGTGCCATGGCCTCCTTTGATGGTATGAAAGAAAGAGGATTACATGTCCTCTCCATCACCCCCATCCGCCAAGACAAACAGGCCCATGGACTAGGTGCCACCTTCCAGTCAAGTGACAAGCTTTGAAGGACAGTCTATAGCTTGGCAGCATTTCAGCTGGTACTGGTTAGAAGTCTGGTGCCCACAGCATGAACACTGGGAGGTCCTGGCAGCTGTGAGCACTTTTGTCTCTGTGACTGCACAGTCAGACGAGAAGGACATTATGGATGCCAGGTACATAACCAATGAGGCAAGCTGTGGACGATTGCATGAGAAAATTTGTCACGTGCCATGGTGGGAAACTCCCCATGAAGGTCCCTGAAATAACACTGCACCAAAGCATGGGGAAAATTCATTCCAGTCCTACACAAGATCCACAGCAAAATGAAAAGGAAGAAAAAAGCTTACCCTTCTTCATCAGTTTGGTTGGTGAGATCCCGGATTACACAGTAAAGCACATCAATGGAAGACTGAAAGTAAAAATGGGAAAAGCAGTCATCAGTATCATTGTAGTATTTTACTTGGATTAACACAAAGTTAGTCAAAGTGTCAACATAGACATTGCACTCAGATTATTCTTATTTATGCTCCTAACTGGTGGTCATGGATCTGCATGAGTTTGTGTGGAGCTGTACTCAACTAGTTATGTCTGTGATGTTAGCCTCTATCCTTAACTTGTCTTATATATATATTATACTTCAAGTGCAAGTCAATGAACTGTGTTGCCACTCTGAATTGTACAACTGTGTTGCTGCAGATGTTTTCGACTGTGTCGAACTTGTTGGGTGCATCCCCTGAAGACCCTTGACTGACTTTATAAAGAAATGTGTACCTAAGATTTCACAGTTCTTCATTTGACTCAACTTGTGAATCATTATTGCATTGAGTTTGTTGCGTGCTGATGACCTTATCTCTGCAGACTTTAAAGCAATCCTGAGGTAAAATGGTTGGACTGTTCTGGGAGACCTTTTCTATCCATGTTTCAAGGTCTATGTACCTAGGCTGTGTCTTGGCAGGTCACTGTAGGAAATGGAGGAGAAAGTGAGGACTGCAGATGCTGGAGATCAGACACACTTTCCTCATTCCTGAAGAAGGGCTCATGCCCGAAACGTCGATTCTCCTGCTCCTTGGATGCTGCCTGACCTGCTGTGCTATTCCAGCTACACATTTTCAGCACTGTAGGAAATGAACTGGTTTGTTAACATCCTTCATGTGTCCTAGATAGTCTGCAGTGCAACAGTGATGACCGCTCCTCCTCTGTCAGTTCGTATGCTCAGGCGATGCTTCCCAGGTTCGCTTGAACATACCATTTTCCCTGTTGAGAGAGCTTGTTTTTGCCACTGAGTAAATCTGTTCTGCCAGGCTGCTTGTATGTAATAGTTGTTTGCAATCTGTTGTATACTTACCTTCATCTGTCACTTCTTCTCTGGTCAAGTTGTCTCTTGTTTCAGATATTTCTGGCAAGGTGACTCCCATCTGCCTCTGGCTGTATGTGGCTTGTGTCTGTGGCTGAAGTGCTGTTTGCTGTTTGCTGTGGTGTCTATGTCTTCATTACCAGACGTCCCACCTAACATTGCCTCAGACTCTTTTAACCTGAGGCCTTCCATTGGGCATTTGTGTACCTCAAAGGAAACTGGATTTCAATCTTTTACATGTTACCACGTAAAAACAAAGAACAGGAGTAGACCATACAGCTCATTCTAGATCATAGCTAGTCATCTCTTCAATTTTCCAGCACCATCTCCATATTCCTTAATGTCATTAAGCCTTCGTATATTGTCTTGAACTTGTGTTATGGTCAAATCCCCATAGCCCTCTGGGACGGAAACTTTCATGATTCACCACCTTCTGAATGAAGTGATTCTTCCTCATCTCAGTTTGAAATAGCTTGTCCCTTATTCTGTGATGTTGTCCCCTAGTCTGAGACCCACCTGCCAGGTTATATCCACTCTGTCAATCCCAATCAGAATTTTGTAAATTTGAGTGAGGTCTCCTCTCATTCTGCAAAACACTATAAGATATGGATCAAGTCGCCTCATTCCTTTCCCTTAAGAAAATCCCACCATCACAGGTATTAATTTGGAGAACAATCTCTCTATGAGAAGTGTATCCTTTCTTCGATAAAGAGGCCAATACAGTGCACAATGCTCCAGGTCAGGCAGCATTCAAGGAGCAGGAGAATCGATGTTTCGGGCATGAGCCCTTCTTCAGGATGCTGCCTGACCTGCTGCGCTTTTCCAGCAACACATTTTCAGCTCTGATCTCCAGCATCTGCAGTCCTCACTTTCTCCACAAAGCTCCAGGTGATGACTTGCCAAGATCCTCTACAACTGCTGCAAGGCATCTTTGCTTCTGTACTCAGATCCCCTTGAAACGAATGCCAACATCCCATATGCCTTTCTAATTGCTTGTTAGCTTTTACTGACTCTGGAATAAGGACACTCGTATTGTTTTGAACACCCACACATCCTAAACTCCCACTATTTAAGAGATATTCTTCCTTTCTGTCTTTTTCTACCTAAGTGAATAACTGCACATTTCTTTACTTTGTATCCTATCTGCCATGTTCTAGCCTATTCACTTAGACTGTCCAAGTGTTCTTGACCCTCCTCACAATTTGCATTCCCAGCCAGCTTGGTGCCATCAGCAAATGTAGAAACATTATATTTCGTCATCACATCCAAACCATTGATATGATTGTGAACAAGGGTGGATCTAATACAACCTGCCAACCTGAGAATCACCCATTTATTCCTACTCTCTACTTTCTATCATTTTTACCAATGATATAGTAACATATTGCCCCAATCCCAACTGTTCTAATTTTATTTAGTAACCTGCTATACTGATCCTTATCAGAGGGTTCTGAAAATCAAATACGCCATATCCACCACTTCTCCTTTACAATGCTTCAAGTAACATCCTTAAAAACTTCCAACATGTTTGGCAAATGTGATTTTCCATTTCTGGCCCAATTTTGCCGTCTTTCTGAAATGTTCAGTTCTCACATCATTTTTTACTGGTTTTTAACATTTTCCTTACTGTGGAAGTCAAGCTAACAGGTCTACAGCTCCCTCGCTTCCGCCCTCTTAAATAGTGGGTTACATTTGCTACCTTCCAGTCAGCAGGAATCTTTTCAGTATCCAGAGAATTATAAAAGACACCTACCAATGTACCCACTATCTTCTTTGCTACTTCCTTCAATGTTCTGGAATGCAGCTCATCTGGTCCAGGGTTTTTATCAGTCCTCTGTGCTGCTTTTTTTCCCCCAGTTCTATCTCTGACTAAAATTAATTTCTTTACACAAAGTAAATTTCCTTTGTACAGTACATTTCTGCAATTTCCTTGTTCTCCACCATAAATTTTCCTGTCACCATCTGACAGAAGATCATTTTTTATCCTTACTAATCATTTTCCTTTCACATATTGGTATAAGTGTCTATAGTCTGTCTTTATGTTCCTCACTAGCTAACATTCACATTCTCTTTTCTGTTTACTTATCATTTTTATGGCCCTGCTTTGTTGGATCTTAAATTGATCTCAATCTTCAGGCTTACAACTATTTCTGCCATTGCCATGAGCCAATTCCATTGATCTAATGCACTCTTTAACTTCTTTTGTTAACCATGGTACATTTATCCATCCCTTCAGGTGTTTGTACTATAGAAAAATGTACATCTATTATCAACCTTTTGGTATGTCTTTAAATACTAATCATTCCCTGTCTACCTTCAGACATGTTAGAGTATTTTCCCATGTCCACTGTGACGATGCTGCCCCTTTAACAAAGATTATATTGTCCTGGGTTTTTTTGAAGAGAGATTGTAAAGCTAGAGGTACTGAACTGGCTCCTGAAAACAGCTTCAGTCAATAACGTAGGAGACCTTTGGGTTTTTTTCAAAACAGTTGGAACAATGGAAGGGAGTGGCCAGCTCTCACTGACCAGGCTTTCTAGTGTTTTGAGCTGTCGCAGTCAGAAGGTGTTTTGGGTCCCAGAAAGTTGGTAGCTTCAGTAAAGGATTCCTAGCTGCTACTCTCTGCAATCTCTCTTGATATTGTTTCCTCCTGGATTGGAGAATTGCATGTGAGAATCTATGTCTGAATTTATCTTTTTTGCCAAGGGGTTTGCTTATGGGATGTTACTATAATAGAACAATTAATTAGTATTAAGTACCGTATCTATTATTTGGTTAAGTTTTCCAGTAGTTAAGTTATTCTAAACTCCTCTTTCTTTGTTTGCATTTTAACTAGTGTTTAAATAAATTGTTTTCTGCTTAATGTTTAGTAGTTTGATCAGCCACATCACATCTACCTATGAATTAAGGAAATGTTAGGATCTAGTCTACTTTCTTAAAATATTTTGAGGGGGTCTTATCTGGGCCATAACACAACCTCAGTTGACCCTCATACCTTCATATATCGCTTTGTGCAGATTTAAGCTCCAGTTTCAGAATGTTGTGCTTAAATGTTAAGCAACATTCTATCATATTGTGGTCACTATTTCCCAAAGGCTGCTTTACAGCTGGTTATTTATTAGATCTTCCCCATTGAACAATATCAATTCCAAACTAATCCAATCCATAGTTGGCTCCTCAACAGACTGTTCTAGAAACCCCTTTATTACACAGTCCAGGAATTCATCCTCCAAACAGTTAGTGCTGATTGGTTTTACCTAATCTATATGTAAATCAAAGTTCCCCCTTATTGTTGTATTACCCATTTTTCATGCATCTCTAATTTTCTGATTTATAGATACCCAATATGATTGCTATAGTTTGGTGTTCTATAATCAGCTCCCACCATTCTTTCCTTCCTCTTGTAGTTTCTCAGCTCCACTCAAACTGTCTCAGGGAGGCAACATGCCAGCCTGGAGTCACACTTGCAGCTGCATAAATGGCTGTCCATTTCCCTAACTGAAGAATCCCCTATCAGAGCAATTCTTTCACTCTCCTTTCTCCCTTCCAGTAGAGCAGAGATGCCCACGATGCCACTAATTCGGCTCTGACCGCACTGCTGTGAGGTACCATCCCTTTCACCAGTATCTATTGCAGAAAACCAATTTGTGAAAAAAAATCTCAGGGAACTCCAAGAGGGAGGGTGATGGCCTCGTGGTACTGTTGCTAGACTTTTAATCCAGAGACCCAGGTAATGTTCTGAGGACCTGGGTTCGAATCCCACAACAGCAGAGGGTGGAATTTAAATTCAATTTTAAAAAAAGGAACTATGACTCTAATGATGACCCTGAAACCATAGTTGGAAAAAACCCCACTTTGTTCACTAATGTCCTTCAGGGAAGGAAACTGCCACCCTTACCTAGTTTGGACTACACATGACTCCAGACCAACAACAATGTGGTTGACTCTCAACTACCTTCTGGCCAATAAATGCTGTCCTAGATAGTGATGCCCTCCCCCCACCGCCCCACATCCTGTGAATGAATAAACAATATTCCTGTACTACCTGCTTGGCTCTCCTGAACTGGCTAGTTGAGCTAAAATGTCCAAGTACGCTACAGCTGGTTCTGCTATAACGCATGTTTCTTCAATGCGAATTGGCTATAACACGAATGAAGAATTTAGACCATTATGTGTAGAACGGTTTCCTTTCCTGTATTGGTTATAACATAATTCCAGTCCTGGTGGTTTAAATGGTGCTGCTGTTATGCAATTTTCTTATAACGCGGGATTGCACAGAAACAGAACTATCGCTTTGTATCAGAACAGACTGTACTTGCTTTCCACTTCTTTTACAGCTGCCAATCCACCACTGCTGCCACCATGTTGTATTATCTTGGCTGGGATCAATGCACACTTAGTTAAAGAGAACATAGAAGTTGTACTTGGTGTTCTATTGTGAGACAGTTCTTTGTGCTTCAACCACGGTGACACCACTTGGCTGATTGTATCACTTCCAGTCACACCACAGACATGTGCATAAGCATATTCACATTACATGGCCCACTTCTAATTAACCCAACAAAAAAAAGTCCAGTTCTCACTGAACAAAAAAAAAATCACAATTCTAATAGTAAATGACCATGGTCCTAATACTCCATAACCTTCCTGGGTACATTGGCACCTTCTGTTTGTGCAAAGTGGGTTGGAGATTACTTCTCAACAGCTCCAAAGAACATGATTGCGATGATTTAATTAGGAACTGAATAGAAAGGCTATTGTTTACCCATCATCACTTAACCAAGCTTGGCTGAAACATTACTGCTGAATAAAACATGCCACTGATGCACACCTCTCTGTGGATTCAGAGCACTTGTGGCATTTCTATTCAATATATCTTCTTGGCAAAGTTTCCCTGTAACCCAACTGAGATTGCAATTTACCGGGCAGATATTAAACAATAATCCTGTCAGATTTGATCCCCAAGTGTTATGTGTTCTTTGCCCAGTGAGGTAGAGATTACAGGAAAAAGCCTGCAAAGCAGCCAATGTGCTTGGGACAGTATCTGCGTTTTGTCACAATATACTTTACACGGTATTTCTTGGTCAAAGGAATTTATAATTTTAAACAATGACAGTGCATTGATTAACTTCCATCATTTCAAACACTGCTCCTGAGGCAAATGCAGTGGACATGCTACACTTAGCTTAGTTCATAATTTGTTTTAATATTGTGCATCTGTTTTGAATGATTACTCGTTACTGGACCCTGTGGTGGAATGTTGCTGTTAAGAAGTGATGGCATTATATTCAGGAATCTGGTACAAAGTGCAAAGTGAGGCCATTACGTTGCTCACCTCCAGCAGATGTATATAGTAGGTTGGATGCATCAACAGTAATCCTGTTACTGGCATCTCCTGGTACTGGGAGTGTATTTTGTGAAGTAGAACTTCATAGTAATCTACAAAGTAGCAGATGATGAATTCAACTTTAAAGCAGATGCACTGCGTAACATTTAAACTGTCAAACATTTAAAACATCTACAAAAGCAAATGAACAGCATAAGATTAAAGATTCCCTTTGCCTGATTTCCCCCAGTCTATGCATTACCATAATATCCTTTGATGTCAGCTACCCTTCCCAATAATCCCTGACTTTCTGTACAGCTTTACTAACATTTTCAAAACTTTCTCACTGCAACTGTCTTTGATATATATTTTTTATGTACTGTAACACTGTAACGTTCTCTTCATTGTACCTTGCTGATATATCTCACATGATGGAAATGTGTTGCTGGAGAAGTGCAGAAGGTCAGGCAGCATCCAGGGAACAGGAGAATCGATGTTTCGGGCATTAGCCCTTCTTCAGGAATGAGGAAAGTTTGTCCAGCAGGCTAAGATAAAAGATAGGGAGGAGGGACTTGGGGGAGGGGCGTCGGAAATGTGATAGGTGGAAAAAGGTCAAGGTGAGGTTGATAGGACAGATTGGGAGTACTGTGTGCAGATTTAGTTTCCTTAATTAAGAAAGGATGTACTGGCACTGGAGGGGGTGCAGAGGAGGTTCACTAGGTTGATTCCGGAGTTGAGGGGATTGGCTTATGAGGAGAGGCTGAGTAGACTGGGATTATAGTCATTGGAATTCAGAAGAATGAGGGGGGCGGATCTTGTATAAACATATAAAATTATGAAGG
>NC_057730.1:34026232-34047841 GCF_004010195.1 Chiloscyllium plagiosum
TGGGAGGAGGTGTAGTCTAGGTAGCTGTGGGAGTCGGTCGGTTTGTAGTAGATGTCCGTGTTGATCCGGTCGCCTGAGATGGAAATAGAAAGGTCGAGGAAGGGGAGGGAGGAATCTGAGACTGTCCAGGTGAATTTGAGGTCGGGGTGGAAGGTGTTGGTGAAGTGGATGAACTGTTCCACCTCCTCGTGGGAGCACGAGGCGGCGCCGATACAGTCATCGATGTAGCGGAGGAAAAGGTGGGGGGTGGGGCCAGTGTAGTTGATATATCTCACACTCTATTATAATACTATCTGATATGACACATCTTCTTTACAATAGCATTCTTTGCCAAATCCCACTCTTTACTTTTCTCCATATTGCAACATTCTCCACATACCTACACACTCCGATGTAACTGTATCTTTGGTATAACTCACATTCATCTTCAAAAATGTTGAACCCCCCCCCACCACCACCACCCAAACCTTCATTATAAATTCCCTTTCTTTACCCCATGTAATTAGTATAACACCTTCTGATATGACTTTCCAATATTCCCCTGGGGGGAAGTAAACAAGGTTTCTTTCGGGTCAGAGACTCCAAGGTGACAACACCAATGATGGAATCAGTTGTTTCCTTTGTTCAGATTATTGGTACATGGAATGTTGGTGTCACTGGCTTGGTCAGCATTTGTTGTCCATCCCTTACTGACCCAGAAGAGGTGGTAGTGAACTGTCCTCTCGAACTGCTGCAGTTCATGTGGAATAAGTACATCCACTACTTTTTGGAAGGGACCAAGATTCTGATTCAGCAATGGTGAAGGAATAACAATGTAATCAAATGCTTTTGTGATGTCCAAGGCATTCACTCTCACCTCCCCTCTGGAATTCAGCTGTTTGGACCAAGGCTTTGGGACATCACAATTCGAGTGGCTGTGGTGGAACTCAAACTAAGTGTCAGTGGATACATTATTGCTGAGAAAGTGGAATCTGATCACACTATTAATGACCTCTTCCATCAGTTTGCTGATGATTGAAAGTAGGTTGTTGTGGGATTCATTGGCTGGTTTGAATATGTCCTTTTTCTGGCTTGGACATGCCTGGGCTATTTTCCATATTTCTGGGTAAAAGCCAGTAGCTGTAGTGGAACAGCTTAGCTAGGGTCACAACTAGTTCTAGAGCACGCACCTTCAGTACTGTTTCCAGAACATTGTCAGAGCCCATGGCCCATGGTTCTTAGCTGACCCAATCATTTAATGTCTTAACCACATAGGTTTTCAATATTCCAAGGCTACTGTAAGTCATTAATGAGATAACCTGGATTATTATTGGGACCTGGGTGACTGTGACTATCTTTGGGAGTCACAGTTCCTCTCAAATGACTCCAGATAAACCTGCATGGCGCTGAATACCCAAATAAGTAGTAACGTTCTAGCTAGAGGAGCAGTGAGAATCAATTCAGGTAAGTGGTATGGTTGGGGTTTCTATTCTCTACATCCTTCATTAACATATTTTAACTTGCTATATACGCTTGGGAAATTTATGATAAAGCCTGTTAATATGACAAACTCTGCCCATTACCAGTGACTGTTTTCAACTGCAAAGGCATAAAATGTTATTATCTGACTTAGACATCTATTATTTATGTGGTTATTGTTTCCAAACCTGCAATTTGTTTCCTGTCTGTCATCGATGGGTCAAATGAGCTGACGTATACTAATCGGTGCAGAATGAATTTCTGTTAA
Organism: Chiloscyllium plagiosum; assembly: GCF_004010195.1. NCBI lineage: Eukaryota > Metazoa > Chordata > Chondrichthyes > Orectolobiformes > Hemiscylliidae > Chiloscyllium > Chiloscyllium plagiosum. The sequence goes on from NC_057730.1 coordinate 34,027,959, forward strand.
AATGGAAAACTGGAAATCAAATTCAGATAAAGATACTTCAGTTGTTTCTCTAAATTCGACTCTGCTTTCAAAGTGATAGTTTGGGAGATATTTCACATACAAAAGGTAATTACTAAATTAAGTATTTGCAAGGTAGATTTTTTCAAATCTTTAATCATACAATTGCTCGGTGGAATCTTAGGGCATCAATACTTTTTGGCTGATTTGACATTTCGTGTTCTCCAAAATGTTAGTGCAGGAATTAACCCATTTTAGTACACCTTCTGAAATAGGGCCCTCAAAAGTTAGCCAGTATCATATTTAGGCTTGAACTTGATGTTTCTTGGCATTTATTCCTCTGAGCTTTAACCAACCATAAGGCCCATGAGGCATAAGAGCAAAAGTAGGTCTATCAAGTCTGCGCCATCATTCAATGAGATCATGGCTGATCTGATAATCTTCAAATCCACTTTCTTGTTTTTTATTCCCCATAATCTTTGGTTCCCCTTACTGATTAAAAATGTGTTTATTTCTGCCTTGAATAGATGTAATGCCTTAACAGCTGTAATGAAGCGGTTCCTTTAACAAAGTTAGGTTGTCCTTGGTTTTTTTTTCCAGAGAGGTTGTAAATGACACAGGTTCCGAAACGTCTGAGGTTGGTTGGATTTTAGGGCCAATTTGTTTACAGCTAACAGGTACTGCCTCAGACAGAAGGCGTTCAAATTAAAAAAAACACTTGTATAATGAAAGCAGAGTGGCCTGTTCTAGCAGCTCAGCTATCCTTTGGTTTGGTTTTAATGCAGCAGTGGGTGTATGAAGAAAGATCACTGGACTCTCTCTCTCTGACTTCTCTCCTGGAAGAACTTGTTTGATCTTTCCTTTTCTGCTAAAGAGTGTTTATGGGGATTATTGCAAGTATTTTGGAACAGCATCGTTAAATTGGGATAGTCTGTTGAGTGTTTGGTTAAGATATATTATTTGGTATTCTATTTTCTGTTCTTTGTGTTTCATTTGGTAATCTTGTAAATAAATTCTGTTTTGTTTAAAACTAAGTAGTTTGACCAGCTGATACTCTCCTGGAATATCCACTGTCCACCTGCTTAAAACAACGAGCAAAGTTAGGGTCTGCGCTACCTTCTTGAAACTGCTGGAACTAAATCTGTACATTAGGTGCCATCTGTGAAGAGGGAAGAAACAAAATTGCACATTTGTTGCTTGCTCTTGAAAAATTCAGCCTGATGTTTTGAGCATTTTCTTCATTTTCCGTTTTTAAGTATGTGGAGAAAGCCTTAGAAACAATTTCTATCAGTCCACTGGGTTTATGGTCTGGTAGCTCAGTTTCCATAACGATAGTCCCAGCTATAATCATAGCCATTAAATGTGTTCATACCCTTAATTCTCACAGTATAATTTCAGGATCTTTACTCTGGCCACGGATTTTCCTTAACAAATAGAGAATAAAAGAGACCTAAGAGGCAATTTCTTCACGTAGAGGGTGGCACGTGTATGGAATGAGCTGCCAGAGGATGTGGTGGAGGCTGGTACAATTGTAACATTTAAAAGGCTTCTGGATGCGTATATGAATTGGAGGGATATGGGCCGGGTGCTGGCAGGTGGGACTCAATTGAGTTGGGATATCTGATCGGCATTGACAAGTTGAACCAAAGGGTCTGTATCCGTGCTGTACATCTCTATGACTCTATAAATCTGTGTTATTATCACAAAGCAACTTAAATCTTAACATTAGCAATAATTCCAAGGGTCGCAGCAAGGATCCTGAGCTGTAAGTCACTGGGAAAATCCCTGATGCAGTATGGAACTGGGACTTAATTTGAACTGGAAAATGTGGGTATCCCTGCCCAGGTGGCACCCTATGTTCCACATGGTGGGGCAGAGTTTAGAAAATTGACAGTTGATCTCATTGAAACATATTAGATTCTTAGGCGGCTTGACAGGGTAAATGCTGAGAGGATGTTTCCCCTCATGGGAGAGTATAGGATCAGAGGGTGTAGTCTCAGAATAGAGGGGCACTAATTTAAGACTGAGATGAGGAGAACTTTCTTCTTTCAGAGGGTTGAGAGTCTTTGCAGCTCATTGCCAAAGAGAGCTATGAGGGCAGAGTCCATGTGTATATTTGAGACTGAGATAGATAGATTCTTGATCAGTCAGGGAACCAAGGACTATGGCGAAAGGTCAGGAACGTGGATGTGAGGAAGTTCGAATCAACCATGATCTCATTGAGGGCGACTGACCTACTTCCGTTCCTGTTTCTTATGGCCTTATGGTCTTGTAGTATCTTCTTATGCTGAGGATTGCAATACAAAACTGGAAGGATTTGGCACTCTGGCACTGCTCAGAGGTGGAACTGCTGATGGAATGAGAGGTGGTGGTGATGAAAAGGGAATCGAGTATGTCTGAATGAGTAGTGGATATGACAGCCCAATGAACGCTTGTGGAGGACAGAGATAGGAATCATTACATATGTACAGAGTCCATCCAATCCTGTGGCAGAGATGAGCAGGAAGTTTAAGCCCCCCAGTTCCCTCTTGGGGACATAAATCCACATTTCAGGCAGGCATCTGTTTCCTACCAGCCAGCAGCGATCCTTGAGGAGTTTGTTGCAAACCTCCCAGGTATCCTCCCAGACCCTTGTTAACCCAACCCCTGATAGATTGTGGATTTTCACCATCACTCTGCACCCATCCTTTGAACCTTTGAGCTTCACTCTATCACCCTTCACCCTGGCTTTGGGGACCATCCTCCCAACCCACCTATTCTTGACCAATTATTATTCAATCTAGAGCATCCCCCCCTCCTTCAGTCAGCACCTGGCCCCACCCATCACATCACACATTCACATTGCCCTAATTTAACCTCCACCTGCCATCCATCATCTTTACCTCTCCCTCTGTTACTATTGATTCGCAGAATCTCACACTTGTCCTTTCCTGTCTAACCCTTGATCGCCCCAGAATCAAGCTTGCTTTATTGTCTGGAGACATTGGCCTTCCCTGTGTAGTCCAGTTTCCTATCTCCGTCCTCCACAAGTTTTCATTGGACTGTCATATCCCTCCTTCAGTCAGACATTTTTGGTTCCTCTTTCATAGACATCACCTCTCATTGCAGCAATGCCTCCTCTCCCCTTGTATCCCCGCACAAGATCTAACATTGTGGGTTTAGAAGGTGCTGTCAAAGGAGGCTTGAGCAAGTTGCTGCAGTAACACTGGGCATGGTAGACGTGACTGCCATTGTGGGCCAGTGGCGCAGGGAATGAAGTTTAAGGTGCTGGTAGCAGAATGATCAAGTGGCCAGCTTAGCGTTGGAGGGTGGCAAGATTTTTCAGTGTTGTTGAAGCTACACTTGCCCAGGAAAATGGGAAGTATTCCATCACACTCCTGGTCAAGAAATGGAGTCAAGAAATGAGGTACTCATCACAGATTCCCCGGTGCTCCAAACAATTGTTCCGGACAATAAATGCCAGACTAGCCAGTGACGTCCACACCCCATGAAATATTGCTTCAGTATCTCTGAGGAGTCATAAATAGTACTGAACACTGTGCCATCCTCAACAGACATCTCCACTTCACCTTGTGATGGAGAGGACATGTTATTGATGAAGCAGCTGAAGGTGGTTGAACCTGAGGCACTGCCCTGAGGAACTCCTGCTCAGATGTCCTGGAGTGGATTGAGGTTTCTGACTCCTCTTTTGGGCAAAGTCCAGTAACTTTCTTCCTACTGGAGGTTTTGAAAAGTCATTGCCTGAGGTGCTAGACACAACATTCTCTGGTGACGAACACTTACCTCTAAGTGAACCTACACTTTGAAACCACCAACATATAGTGACATACCTTGTTGAGGAAGCATTGCAGGTCATGAAGAGTCATGTACAGAGAATTTCTCTCCACGGCTGCCAGTTTCTCATTTTGAGATGTGGAGGTGGATGCGTGACTGATACTGAAAGCTGTTGAAGTCATTTCAATTGTCTGGTGACCTTTGGACGCCAATTTCAGAACGATTTGTCAGTTTTGCTTTCCCAGGTTTTACCTGTTCCTGAATATTGTGGTAGTATTCACACTAAGTTTGGGAAAATAGCGACAAGTTGTACACGAATCTGTCGTTTAGCAACATCTACATTCAAATGCAAACAGCAGCAACACATCACAATAAAAAATTCCAGTGAACATTCTATAGATTCTCAATCAAGAGTCAGTTTAGTTTTAGTTTCCTCTTTGTCCACAGAACTCTATCCTTGAATTAATGTATGTATTTTAGGAGATACATTGGGGTGAAATGAGATGGGGGGGGGGAGGTTAGTTGTCAGTCTGTGTGGGAGTGTTCGGTCATGTCCACTACCTGCTGGACTCAATTCTAAGTACGTGGGAAGTTCGCTTCAGAATGGAGGGAATCTGAGATTTAAATATATAAAATGCAAATTAATCAAAGGTTTCATGCTGGATTCTAGTTCTTAATGGCAGTGCTTCGGTTTCCTGGACTGTTGAAACTTGTCAGGGTCAACAAGGCGAAAGCACAGCGATTTCTGGAGCTCAATAACTGCCAACCTTTAAATGCAGGCTATGTCAGATGTTTCTTTGTCTGAGTGAAATCACTTTACTCCGAGGGCTTGCTCTCAGAGTGCGTTTTCACTGCTTTTGAGATTTCATTTCTGTTATTATGGAAGGTTTTAACTTGAATCTACTCTTTACAGCAGCATGGATTAATGCAGCTCCACCTTAGATGACAGACAAGAGCAGCAACCCCCTCAGTACTATGTACAGCAGGAACAATACTAACAGAGAGGTAATAGCAGCCTATTCTGCAGCCAAATTGCAGCCCGTAGAGCACAGCTCCAGTACAGCAGGAGATACACTCACACGTGGTAAACAGACACATGGCTGGCTTTCTGCACCAGTGCTTCAGCTGCTCTGACTTTCACAGTAGGTCATCGCTAATGTGCGGATCTTCCTGACCCAGGACCTGGACACAATGGTCGCAGAATGCTAATGGCAGTCAAGATCACCACAGCCCTTAGTTGTCCCTGGGGTTCTCCAGGTGAAACCTGTAGGATTTTAAACTCCTCTGTGCACAAGTGCCTCTCCAAGCTGACTGTTGAAGGGAGCCACCAGCTGCATCCACTTTGTTATTGATGAGGCTTGTCCACCTGAAAGGGCCCTCAGCCCTGGCTGAATGTTCAAACAGCCATAGATTGTACCCATTGTGGCAATCAGGAATCAATCCCAAAACAGTTCGTGGTCCCTAGAACCACTGTAACAAGAACCTTTAGCAATCAACTCAGGCTTTATTACATGTTCAAGCTGTCCCTGGAAACCTCATTCAGCATATCCTCGCTGGTGTATACTGCCCCCAGACCATCACTGGTTTAATTGAAGGGTGGGCAGGCTCAAAGAGCAGGGTGGCCTACGCTGCTCCTACTTTGTATGTTTGTAAGTAGGCATATTTGTGAATTGACATGGATTCCATTCCCTCAATATTCAGTCAGGATGCCTTTGTTCTGTACCAGCCAATTCTATCTTCAGTCTCCATGCCTCCAAGCAGAGGCAGCAGGTGGCCTTAAAGACAAAGGCTTTCCTTTATGGACATAGCTGACAAACCCTTCACACAAACAAAAGCTACAGCTGAAGACATGTGAGCACATCAGTGGTCTTTCAGTAAGCTTCTGGTTGTGAAAGTTGTGATCCAGACTCCAGGAAGGATGAGGGGGCACTGTCCATATACTCCAGCAAGGCTCTCCAGAATGATGATCCCTGACTGACTGCCAAATTTGTTGGTACAATCTGTCTCGGGACCAGTAATGTTTTTTTTTTTGAAACTATACAATTTGACATCACATGTACTTGCTAAGAGAATAAAGCCACACGATTTCACAATTTTCAACAAATAATATTAACTTTACTCTACTAGGGGTAGAATTGTAAAAAAAACCTATTGTACACCACTTATACACTAACATCTGGAATTAATTTGAGGTAAGTATGGATAACAGATAAACTGTGGTAAAATATCCCACAGAGCACATCAAAGAATAAATGCAATAAAGACAAATCCTGTGGATTTCTCAGCCATTTCCTGACATGGTAAATCAAACACAGCATCTGATACCAGGGACTTGGACAATATCAGTCAGCCATTTGGGCCAGTCACAGCCAGGTTTCTCATCATTTAATAGATGTGAAGATGAATGTAGGGCAGCCAACTTGACACTTTTTGCCCACTTTCCTCCTGAAATGACAAAAACAGAGACAATTACGGGGGATGAAAGTGGGTGGCACAGCTGTTACCATTGATGCATGTGGGGCAATCTCCTGATGAAGTGGGTTGGTAATACAGGGGGCATACAGGTTAGTGGTGCTGGGTGTTGGGGTTGATGATGCCGAATAAGGAAACCAATAGTGAGACTGGTAGAGCATGAACCTTGGTGGGAGGTTGGCACAGTAACAGAGATGGAAATGGGTGTGAGACATCAGATAGAAGTCAGTGACACTTATGCTGGTGGAGTCGAGAAGGTTCTTGACCTAGTTCTCACGGTGTTGGACATTTCTCCCAAGTGGCTGGGAACTGCTTTAATCCAGATGGCAGCATTGGACAAGGCTGGCATCACCTGCTGTCATGCCAAGAGGAAGAGGATGTCCTACTTTGAGGACTCTGCCCACACAGTGTGGCACTAATTTCCCCTGCCTGCCATGTCCAGGACAATGAAGGGGACCGTGCGGGGCAGCTTTTGACTGACAGTATTTGTCCAGATGTGCAATGGGCTTTTAAAGATAGCACTGGTGCCAGGAATGTCAGTCAATTTCAGGATATCTGGTGAGTGATGGGTTGATTTGGGATGCCCTGTGATAAATTAGGGAAAGTACTGGAGGAGTGAGATGCCACGCGGGTGGGTAATTAATGAGATATGTTTGGTAAGATATGGTGAAAAAACTCAAGAACTCGCAACATCAAAATCTTCCATAAAATTCAACACAACCCGCACTTAACCAAAAAATTGTAACATGTAGCCCTTAAGAGTATTTCTTAAATGGTAAGAGGCTAAGAAATGTGGAACTTAAGATGAACTTGGGTGTGCTTATTCATGAGCCACTGAAAATTGAGATCCAATCACAGTCACAATTAAGAAGGTAAATGCTATGTTGGCCTTTGTTAGATAGGGATTTGAGTGTAAGGTATCTTTATGGAATTATATACAGCCTTGGTGAGACCACCCTTGGGGTTGTGTGTGCAGTTTTGCCCTACATACCAATGAAGGCATGAAGTTGCAATAGAGGATGTGGAGCAAAAGTTCACCAAACTAATTCCTGCCATGGAGCAATTGTCCTGTGTGGAAAAGTTCAATATTCTCTGGAGTTTAGAAGAATGAGAAGTAATCTTATACAAACATGCAGGGATCGACAGAGTAAATGCAGAAGAAATGTTAGCGGATGAGGGCTCTGGAAGCAGGAAGCACATTCTCAGAGTAAGGGACTGGCCATTTCAGACTGAGAAGAGGAGGAAATTCTTCACCCAGATGTTAGTGAATCTTCGGAATGGTCCACCCTCGAAGACTGACAATAATATAGGTTCACGACTGAAATTAATAGATTTCTATTCTCTTAAACCCATCAAGGGATATACGATATTGGAGAAAAAAAGTGTTGATGACACCTTTTATTACATTACTGATAGGATGATAATTGGCAAGGTAGAATATTTTTCTGTTTTCAATATACAAGACTTACTGAGACAATTTTCTGTATTGCTGGATAGATGCCAATGTTGCAGCTCTACTGAAATAGCTTGGCTAGACTTGTGGCTTATTCTGGAGAACAGATCTTCAGCACAATTGTTGGGAATATAATCAGGGCCGATTGTCTTTACATTAAGCATTTTTGTTGATACATTGGTTGAATGCAATTCTGCTGCAGTCACAGGATCCCATGAATGCCCTGTTTTGAACTGTTAAAGTTTTTCAAAATCGACAGAATAGATTCCATTTAGCATAAAGTTATTGCCATACAACATACAACACGATGGAAGATATCATTATTGGGAAGACGGATCTTAGATTCCACAAGGAGTCTCTCCTATCAAACTGTCATGGGCAGATGCATCAGGATCAACCAGATCAGTGACAATGACGTCAAGTACCATTTTCCCTCTTGTGGCTCTCTCACCACTTGCTACAGATTCAGCCCAGGCTTTATTTCCTCTGGGACTTAGCCAGAACAGTTTGCAATGGTGTTACTGAGCCATTCTTAGTCACTATGACTTGGAGGTGCCAGTGTTGGACTGGAGTAGACAAAATTAAAAATCACACAATCATTCTTGGTGATGATATTGAGGTCATGTCCTACCCTGTCCACGGAACTTGGCACAAACTCAACCCCATGTCGAGAGTGTGTTGCTGGGAAAGCACAACAGGTCAGGCAGTATCCAAGGAGCATAAGCCCTTCAACAGGAATGAGGCTTGTGGGCCAAGGCTGAGAGATAAATGGGAGGGGGTGGGGTTGGGGGGGGTAGGTTGCTGAGAAAACGATAGGTGGATGATGGTGAGGGAGAATGTGATAGGTCAGAAGGGGGAGTGATGGACAGGTCTGGAGGGCGGTGCCAAGCTGGAGGCTTGGGACTGGGATAATGTGGGGGGAGGGGAAATGAGGAAGCTGTTGAAATCCACATTTATCGTGTGTATTTGAAGGGTCCTAAGGTGGAATTTGAGACATTCCTCCTCCAGGCGTCTTTAGTTCAATTTTACCCCGACTGGATCCATTCTCAGGCCGTCAAAATTAGACCTTTTCCCATTTAAACATCCTACTTTGGTGTTGTCCTTGCTCTCCTGCCTTTCAGTCAAGATCCTGTGGAATGATGATCATTCCTGCCCAAGTGCTCCCTCACAGACACTTGACTTACCTCATTTCCCAGCACCACTTGCAGAAGTGCCTACTTAGGTGAGTCAGGGCACACTGGTCAAGGAAGTTCTTCCAAACATATTTGCAAAATTCCTCCTCCTCATTACCCACTAGTCTAACGCAATCCCAATTTTTCTAATTAAAGTATTCCAGTATTACGACTCATGGTTTTTATACATCACAGTCGTTTGCTTGCGATTTTGCCCCTTTATCTCCCCCTCACAATTTAGCTGCCTATAGAACATCTCCAGTAATGTGATGAAACCATTTTTTTTCCCATCTCTAACTAAATGCATTCTGTCCTTGAACCCTCATGGATATTCCGACTTTTTATGACGACAATATTTTCCGTGTTGTCACCCTACTTGCCTCTTATGCTTCCCTACCTTTTCTGAACGAATTAAATCCTTGCATATTAAGTTTTCATCTTCCATTAGCCATGACCACGACAAGATGTTCTCACATGGCTATTTGTGCTTGCAGCTAACTAATCTTATTCATTTCATTTTGAGCATTTATGTACATGCATTGTAATTCTATCTTTATATTCCTCATTGTTCTACTTAGTCTACACCTTTCTGGTATAGAACTACTTCTTCTAGTACTAATCAATACTCTTACGTTAAGCCCTTTATTCCACTGCTGTCATCCATCCCCTTGCTAATTTAATCTAAACCAATCCACTCAACTGAATTAGTGAACATCCAAGTGAAGAAATTGTTTCCAATCCTGTTGAAATGCTGACATCCCTTTTGAAAGATACCTTCCTCCCCAGACTGTTCTCAATGCCCACCAATCTCACCAGTCTGAAGCCTTCCCACACACTCTAGGCCCTAGGCTGCACCTTCATCTGCTCCATCATTCTGTTTCTAGTTTCACTAAAGTGTGGCACTGGGAGTATCCAGAGATTGCACCTTTCAATTGTTGATTTCCTCCCTACTTCCTGAAAATGTGTTAATACATGCCCTTTCTATGTCATCATTTAAATGTGTAGCACAGCTTATAACTGACTCCCTTTCTCCTGCAGAATATTCTGCATTCTCTCCCTGATGCCCTAACCTTGGCACGGGAAGGCAACATATCATGCGTACCTTATGACAATGGCAATAAAAATATCTGGCATGTTAACCATGGAACCTCCTTTAGTGACTGCATTTCTGCACATCGTTGTTCCCCATTGTGGAGACCCTTGCCCATTGATGCTATGTTCTGGACTGCAGTTTTTTGTAGTGTCATCAATCCCAGCAGTTCAAATGCCAAGCAGCTGTTTAAGAGTTGGCATATACTCTGATGATTCCTGTACTTCCTGCCTCTTGCTGTCTTCCTGAAAGCTGCCCAGATACTGTCCTGACTGTTTGTTGCCCAAGGACTGGCCTTTTCTTGGAATAAGGGGTCCAGGAAACTCTTAGCAACCCTGAAGATGTGCAGTGACTCCAGCTGCTCCCCACACTTTGAAATACTGAGCATAAGCTAAAGCAGCTGGAGATGCTGCTGAAGAGTGGGTTGCATATCTCACAACCTTTCAAAAGTACATTGAAATGTCATAACAGTCAAGGCTCTGGGCCAAGTGCTGGAAGTTAGGATTAGTGTTGTTAGGTGGGTGAGGATCTGATGGGCTGAAGGGCCTTTTCTGTGTTGTATGACTCTCTAACTCTCTCCCTTTCAATGACAGCGTAGTCCCTGTGTCTTCCCAAATGGTGCATGATTTGGAGATGCCGGTGTTGGACTGGGGTGTACAAAGTTAAAAAATCACACAACACCAGGTTATAGTCCAACAGGTTTAATTGGAAGCACACTAGCTTTTGGAGCGCTGCACCTCCACTTGATGAAGGAGCGTCGCTCCGAAAGCTAGTGCTTTCAATTAAACCTGTTGGACTATAACCTGGTGTTGTGTGAGTTTGAACTTTGTCCACATGGTGCAGGAATTGTAAACATATGGTCTCAGGCACTCATTTCGAACTGAACCTATTCCCTCTTTGACAATCTAGTGAGAACATTCTTTATACACTTTAAATATTTTTTATGAAAACTATTAAAGTTTTATTTAGTCTCTGGCTAATAAAGAAAGGCATTTTAGAGATATTATATATAACTGAAAAAAAAGGCTGTGTTAAACTTAATCAAAACAGTATTAAAAATCTTCCTTCAGTCAGGTGCTGGGAGTAAACTCTGATGGCCGTGGGTGTCACACTTCACTCTGAGCAGTCTGCCTCCAGTATCTAACACACTGGATGAGGAACACAAAGCAGGAATTGCTGGGAAAACTCAAAAAGCAAAGTTCACACTGAGGTGTGTGGTGTGTTTCAAATAAATAATTGACAGTGTCATTTTGTAGACATATGATTGGTTTATTGTCTTATGCAAAATAACTGTAAAGAAAGATAACAGCACCCACACAAAGGAGTAAGTTAGCATTGACGACATAGCGCAGGCGGGGCTCTTCATAAAGTGAGCCAATATAACGGGTTTGAGTGTCGACAAAAGAAATATGCATCTGTCTTTCTTCCATCCCAAGGCACCACAACAACACGCACAATGCTTTTGCTTTCATTGTCCTTTTACCTGCAAAACATAAGCATAACTACCATTAATTTTGAAATTTTTATAGTCAATATTCTGATCCTTAAATTAGTATTTTAAATGAGTCATCTCTATTCATTCCCCCCCCATTCCTACCTGTGGTGATTATCCTGCCTCTTTTATCTCATTCCAATCCTTCCCCACCTACCCATTGAAACAACGGCCAGATGCAGAAGGAAGGGGCAGTGGCTTGAAATGCTCCATGCCTCCAAAAACAGTGACAGTTTAGTGATGAAACCAAACTAAGAGACCTGCTACATTCCCCTTTTCACATTGACACTGGAACTGTGTTCACCAATGACCTTTCTTTAAATGGAGTAGCAAGTCTGCATTCATCCTGTGGATTATTTACTGCCTTACATCATACGGCCTACTTGTGTTTGCTCTTTACAACTTCACCTCCTGATACAACTACAACTGGTTTTCAATTGCACAGAATGTGGTCATTGGTGGATGGGTCAGTGTTTAATGCCATCCTTAAATGCCCTGGAGAAGTTGGTGGTGAGCTGGCTTCTCGAACCGCTGTCCAGGCGGGAGTTCCAGCATTGTGACCCAGCAATACTGAAGCAGCAGTGATGTAATTCCCAGCCAGGATGGTGTGGGGTTTTACAATATTATAAACTTCAGAACTTTAATAACTTTTCATAGATCGAAAGAAACAAAGATAAACCATTACACAGAAAGAAGTAGCAATAACTCTGTCTGGACTCAGCTACTAAAGGACAAGGACACATTTATATAGGAATTGAAAGCAAATAGCCATATCTGGGAAAAGAGAGGGTTGAGAATATATAGACAAACTGTTTGGATGCCTGCTTGATAAAGTGGATACTTTAATACCATAAAGGACAAGGATTGAATTGCCGAAAAATTTAAGGAGTGCATCACAGGAAAGTTGTGGACTCGAACAGACAGTTAAAGCCAAATGTAATAAGGAACAAGGAAATTACTTCCAACAAGAAGGTAAGTTGCAAAATTGCAGTGATTTGGATGAAAGGACTTTAAAAGAATCATCAATATATCACATCACAGATCTGAAGGAGAAAAGTCTGTATAAGAATGGAACAGCAGAGCTCCCCCTTCAGAGACCTTCAAAGAACATATTGACTTTACAAGGGTCGAATCCTGGACACTTGTAGAGACAGATATGGTTAGTGGAATCTGGCCAAGTTACACCATTAATCGAGGAATAACCAAGTTGGGTTGTGATGCTTAACATGGTCTTAGTTTGGTTGCTACATGCAATAAAGTTTAAATCACCATTTGAATATTTGATTGTCTACAGGATTTCTGTATAAGTAAACATAACTTATGGTGATTTACCCACCACAGCTTGGAGGGGAAACTTCAAGTGTAAGTAAAATTAGATGAGTTTTAAAACAGGACAATCTGTTTCAATCAGTATCCTGTCAGGTATGTTAAGTTAAAATTACTCGGATAGCTACTTGTGAAAATAACAATTTGTTCGAACAATGATGAAAAACTAAACAAAATACTACATTTTGTGAAAATGTGAAATATCAGAAAATGCTGGAGGTACTTTGTAGGTCAGGCAGCAACTGTGGAGAGAAAGACAGTTTTGGCTTTCAGGTCTGTGACCATTCACCAGAACAATTTCTGTGATCTATTTTTTCTATCTTTCCATTTCAGCCTTTCATTGGCAATCCTGAATCTATGCTTAGTAGTAACCAATTCAGCAAACATTATAAATAATCTTGTCCTTTGCATTCCCGCAAAAACTTTGCAAAATTGTCTAAGAGTTCTTTAGTGTACACTTTTGAAGTGAAGGAGCTTGATGGTACATATGTGATACGTTTGCTTCTTTATTTAAGGAGTAAGAAGGGGCCTTAGCACTGGCCTTCCATTTACCTTTTTGTGGCTCAGTTGTCTAGTAAGCAATAGAGAGAAGAGTTCTTTGATTAAGTCAGTTTGGGAGGGGCCCAGATTCTCATTGTAATTAACAGTAACAGTATCCTTCTGTTGTGTGGATGATGCTATAATCCAGGTGCTATGCAGTGAGGTGAATGCAAAGGCTAGCCTACCTTCCAAGGAGAAATCCAAGTCTTCATTTGTGATATTTTCCGTTAGTGTCGTATCTGACCCTTGAACCATGACAAGATCACCCTGGTCATGAGGTTCCAATTGATTGGCATGGCGTGTATACCAGGTCAACTGAGCGATCTGGGAATGCAGATTGAAACAGAGCATCACACATCCATTGAAGACAAAACTGATTGAGGGTAAAAAGGATAATATCTGTAGGAGTGACCACTGCACAGTCCTTATACAATCATTGAGTCATACAGCACAGAAGAGGCCCTTCAGCCCATCAAGTCTGTGATGACCTATCTACACCAATCCCACATCCTAGCACTTGGCCCATAGCCTTGAATGTTATGATAGTACATGTACTTTATAGAGGTTGTGATGTTTCCATCCTCTACTTCCCTCCCAGACAGTACATTTCAGACTCCTATCAATGTCTGGGTGGAGTACCTTTTCTCAAATCCCTTCCAAATGTCCTGCCCTTCTCTTTAAAATTGTACACCCTCATTATTCATCCTTTGACTAAGATGAACAGCTGGTTTCTATCCATCCTGTCCATGCCCCTCAGGATCTCATACACCACAGTCTGGTCTCTCCTCCAATGTCTTTGCTCCAAAGAAAACAACTTGAACTTATCCAGCCTCTCTTCATAGCTAAACAGCAGCAACGAGCCCTCTGCACTGCCTCCAGTGTAATGACAGCCTTCCGATAGTGCGGTGACCAGAACTGCATACAGTACTTTAACTATGGCCTAACCAAAGTCTAGACAGCTCCAACATGATCTCCCCGCTCTTATCATCTCAGTTGTAAGTGTCTCACATGCTTCTTAGCCACCCTATTACTGTGTTCTGCCACCTCAGGGTCCCTCTGGTTTCTTTGAGGTTCCTAGTGCCCTTCCATTCACCGAGTATGCCTTCTCTTGTTACTTCTTCCAGAGTGCACCACCTCACACGTTTCAGGGTTCAATTCCATCTGATCTGCCTATCTGACCAACCTATTGTGCTGTAAACTAAGACCTTTCTCCTTACTGTTAACCATCCTGGCCAATCTTTGTACCATCCATGAACTTTCTTATTATCATAGAATACCTACAGTGCACATAGAGGTCATTCAGCCTATTAAGGCCGCACTGACCCTCCGAAGAGCATGCCACCCAGATCCCCGCACCATCCCTGTAACCCCACATTTCCCATGTGCTAACCCATCTAACCTGCACATCCCTGGACATTTAGAATGACCCAATCCACCTAACCTTTGCACTGTGAGAGAAAACTGGAGCACCCGGAGGAAACCCATGCAGACACGGGGAGAATGTGCAAACTCCAGACAGACAGTCGCCCAAGGTTGGAATTGAACCTGGGTCCCTGGCGCTGTGAGGCAGCAGTGCTAACCACTGAGCCATCGTTGCATCATTATCCCCCTCATATTCACATCTAATTTCAGATCCATCATGCCATGCTACCCTGGATCTCATTTGCTTTTACTTTATTTGTCAGTCTCCATGCAAGACTTTCTCAGAGACTTTGCTGACATCCATACAAACTACATCAACTGTACTACCCTCGTCCACACACCTGGTGACCTGAGAAAATGTTAGGTGTGATCTGGTTTTATTCATTCACAAGATGAGGGCATTGCTCGTCAAACTAGCATTTATTGCCCATCCCTAAGCCAATTAAGAGTAAACCACATTGCTTCGAGTCTGGAGTCACATGGAGGCCAGACCAGGTAAGGATGGTAGCTTTCTTCACCAAAGGGCATTAATGAACCAGATGGGGTTTTCCAACAATTGATAATGGATTCATGGTCATCATTAGTCTCTTCACTCCAGATTTTCAATGAATTCAAATTCTATTATCTGTCATAGCAGGATTCAAACCCGGATCCCCAGAACATTACCTGGATCTCTAGGTTAACAGTCGAGATTGTGGTACTGGAAAAGCACAGCAGGTCAGGCAGCATCCGAAGAGCAGGGGTATCGACATCTTGGGATGCCCGAAACATTGATTCTCCTGCTCCTCGGATGCTGCCTGACCTGCTTTTCCAGTACCACACTCTTGACTCTGATCTCCAACAGCTGTAGTCCTCACTTTCTCTGCATTAACAGACAAGTACTAATATGACCATGCCATCAGCTCCCCAGTAATCTCCCTCTGACAGAACCATACTGACTGTTCCTGAACAAACCCTGCCTCCAAGTGGAGATGAATTCTCTCCTTCAATGTTTCCTCCACTAGTGTCCCGACAGCTGATGTGAGACTCAATGATCTTTATATCCCTGATTTATTTCTACCATCCTCCTTGAAAAGTGAAACTGCATTAGCTGTCCTCCAGTCCCCTGGTGTCTCCCCTGTGGCCAGGCAGGAATTTAAAATTTGGGTCTGAGTTCCTGCAATTTCTTGCCCTGCTGCCCACAGCAGCCTGGGATGCAACTCCTCTGGACCTGAGGATTTGTCCACTTCTAAAATTGCTAGAGACACCAATGCCTCCTCACTCCCTATTTCAATCTACTCAAGACCCTCATAATCCCTCTCCCCAGATTTTGTACGACATCCTCCTGAATGAAGGCAGATGTGAAGTACTTGTTCAACATTCTACCAATATCCTCTGGCTCCACGCACAGAGTGCCCTAGTTTTCCTTTTCCATTCAATCTATTTACAGAATATCTTGGGATTCTCAGTAATTTTATCCACTACTGTTCCTTCATGCCCCCTCATTGCTCTCCTCGTTGCTTTCTACAGATACCCCCCCTTCACTTTCAACATTCCACCAGGGCCTTGATTGGGTCACTCCCTTGACATTGCTAAGAGCCTCACTTTTCCTTCTTCTCCTAGTTCTCTGGGCTTGTCGTTCCAACATTTCACCTGAAAGGGATTCTCCTTATTTCCTGTCTGAATGCTGCATATCTTCCCTGCTGAAAATGTGTTGCTGGAAAAGCGGTTCCTTCATGCCCCCTCATTGCTCTCCTCGTTGCTTTCTACAGATACCCCCCCTTCACTTTCAACATTCCACCAGGGCCTTGATTGGGTCACTCCCTTGACATTGCTAAGAGCCTCACTTTTTCTTCTTCTCCTAGTTCTCTGGGCTTGTCGTTCCAACATTTCACCTGAAAGGGATTCTCCTTATTTCCTGTTTGAATGCTGCATATCTTCCCTGCTGAAAATGTGTTGCTGGAAAAGCGCAGCAGGTCAGGCAGCATCCAGGGAACAGGAGAATCGACGTTTCGGGCATAAGCCCTTCTTCAGGAATATCTTCCCACAAGTAGCAGCTCCCAGTCTACTTTGGCCAGAACTGGCCTTATTTGAATAAAATCTGCCTTCCCCCAATCCAACATCTTTTCTTCAGGCTATCTTTTCTTTTCCATTTTAAACTTAAATCGTACTGTGTTGTGACCACTATCAATAAAATTCTTCCCTATTGCCACCACAACCAACTGCCCAGTTTATAACAAATCTGCTGCAAGTTAGATTAGCTGCTCATTTAAATATGGACTGCTCTTGATGATCTGAGCCAATGACACACTCTTGAGATAAAAATGGGGATCTTCTGCACTCAGCAAGTTACGTTGAACATAACCCTGCTCTGTTGAAATGAAGTTAATTCGATGCTGGGCACTGTGGCCTTGGGTTTTCTTTGTTTTTTCACAGCAGCTCTTTTTAGGAAGTGCTTATATATTTGGCTAGTAGGCATGGCCTGTTCACAGAGCAGAAGCAACTAGTGAATCTGATCTTTTTTTTATATTGATATTCAAAATGCATTAGCACACACTGCACCAAGAGGTATTTTGAACCCCTTTGAGAGTGGAGTGGGCAGAGTCAGATTCAATCATGGGCTATACCAAAGGGAATTGGGTCATTGTCTGTAAAGCAAGCATTTGCAAGGTATTGGGAGACTGGTGAGGGTGAGGGGGCTCCAATTTACTCTTGCAGAGAGCCAGCACGGTCACAATCCTCTGTGCCTTAGCTATTCCACGATAAGTGAAATGGAATCACTAGAGTTAAGGAACAGTTCAACAAAGTATTTTACAAGCACTTACTTGCTCTGGCGGTGGAGGTTTAGAAAGGAGACTGACGATCACCACTACAATAAGCGTAAGGAGACAGAGGATGAGGGAAAAGTACAGGAAGTGAACATCTCTGACAACCACCGGCCGTGTATCAGGACTGCCGCATGCTGGCGGAGTGAAAATGAGATCCAAAATCATCCGGATTATGCCAGCACACATGCCAGCAGCAAGGCCCCAGAATGCAGCCTGTACAGAAAAGTCAGATATTAGCGCCTTAGTTCAGTAAATATTGAATGAGGTATTCACATGTAAACGATCACAGGAGCTTTTAAAACATCAGGAGTTTGGGAAATTTACCCTATCACTAAGGCTTCGATCAGAGATGGAGTTTCTATTGCAGTAATTGCTAGAAATACTCAGCAGATGTGGCAGCTTCTATGGAGAAAGGAGTGGAGTGAATGTTTGAGCTGGGTGACTTTTAACGAGAACAGGAATCCAGTGTAATTTGTTTCTGATTGAGATAGAGAGCTGTTCCTCCGCGGTTTATGATTAATTTTCATTCCCTATGTTAGAACGATTTCCTCATTGGAAATACTAGCAGACAGTATTCTGAGCCCCTCTTCCTCATATAACAGCCACAAAAAAATGTTGGAGCATCCAACGGTGGGCGTTGCCTTTCTTCAAAGCTAACACGGGATTTGTTCTCAGGCACCAGCAAGATAGGGACATTAATTCTCAAGGTGAAGATGTATTGTTGTTGTATCAGTGCACGGCCACTTTACTGGAAGAAGTGTTAAATTGACTTTGAAAATTACTTTTTTTCCTGTTGCTGATCAATTTGATCAAAAGGTTACAAACATATTGAACATCATTCAGCGTTTTATCCCACGCCGGGTTTTCATGTTGGAGCTGAAAGGGGAAATATTGGTTTGACTACAGAAGGCATCCCAGCTAATCCCATTCTTTATCAGGCATACGTTTAAAACCAGGATATATTACAGGGGCACAGCCTTTTAGTGGTTCATTTCCTTAAGTATGGTGCAGACACCTAAAAGCAGCTCTATTGCTGCCCTTTCTGACCATCTGAGTTTGTCACTATAATGTTGCAGCCAGAAACCAGTATAATCACAGAAACACATAATCATTCAAACACAGCAGGAAGCCATTCAGCTCAGTGGGCCTCCACATGAGCATCTCACCCTCTGCATGTGCTTCTTTTTCAAATAGCAATCCTGTTATCTCTGAGTGCTTCATTTGGAACTGCCTCTAACACACTCAGGTAAAGGGCTTTTGCCCGAAACGTCGATTTTGAAGCTCCTTGGATGCTGCCTGAACTGCTGTGCTCTTCCAGCACCACTAATCCAGAATCTAACACACTCAGACAGCATATTCCAGACAATAACCATTTGTTGCATGACTTTACTCTCATTATCAATTATTGTCATATCACTTTTGCTAAATATATTAAATGTGTCCCTTCTCATTCTTGACCTATTCACAAAATATTTCCCTCTTTATGTTGTCCAGTTGTCTCGTGATTGCAAATACTTTAACCAGATCCCCTCTCAGCCTTCCTTTTTCCAAGAATACAGTCTCAATTTCTCCAATTTATCGTCAAAAATAAAATCATGAGGGGCATGGCTAGGGTAAGTAGACAAGGTCTTTTCCCTGGGGTGGGGGAGTCCAGAACTAGAGGGCATAGGTTTAGGGTGAGAGGGGAAAGACATGAAAGAGACCTAAAGGACAACCTTTTCATGCAGAGGGTTGTACGTGTATGAAATGAGCTGCCAGAGGAAGTGGTGGAGGCTGGTACAACTGCGACATTTAAAAAGCATCTCGATGAGTACAGAGGAACCTCAATTCTCCAAATATCAATTATCCGAATTTTGGATTATCTGAAGGGGATCTCAAGGTCCCGATAGAAACATTATGTCAACGATCTGTTTCAATCCTGATCCTGACAGGTACAATGATTTAAAATGAACTCGGCTCATTGAAATGCTGTTGAGAACAGTCCTGGATTGTCCAGGCACCGTCTCTAAATGACTGACCTCCCCCCTCTCTCTCTCCCCCCCCGCAATTTCCCTGGAGTTCTACACAGGGGCGTACCCTAAACTCCTCTTCCCCAAACAATCTCTCAAACATTATTCTGTACAGGGCAGAGGTAGAACGTGTCAAATTTTGTGTGTGCGTGTGTGTGTGCGCTATTTGGAGAATTACCCCACAAAGGCAGCAGCAGTCGTACTGTTGGTGTACAGTCTGACTGCCCCGGAGAGGGGAGGGAGGGGGCGTGGACAGGGATCAGACAGTGGGTGGGGATGGACGGGGATGTGGGATTGGGGCAGCGGTGTTGGGGGGCGGGCGGGAGGGA
>NC_057730.1:34048716-34051239 GCF_004010195.1 Chiloscyllium plagiosum
TTGGGGTGGGAGCAGACGGGGGTGGGGCGGTGTTGGATGCGGTTGGGGGCGGGCGGTTGGGGTGGGAGCAGACAGGCGGGCGGGGCTGTGTTGGACGCGGTTGGGGGCGGGGGGATGGGGTGGGAGCAGACAGAGGGGTGGGGTCTTTCGCCTAGTCTCCTGAACAGGGAGCAGAATTCCCAGAAAACTCTGAGCCCCAGAGGAAATCACTTACCCAAATAATCAATTATCTGAACAAAATAGTGCCCGCCAATCTTGTTTGGATAATCGAGATTCCTCTGTATATGAATAGGAAGGGTTTAGAGGGATATGGGCCAAATGCTGGCAAATTGGGACTAGATTAATTTGGGATATCTATTTGGCATGGACGTGTTGGACTGAAGAGTCTGTTTCCGTGCTGTATAACTCTATAACTTTGATCTGCTGGAATCAGCCTCCCTTCTGCATTCTGACGGCTTCCCTCTCCCAAAGGGCCACCTGATTCCTCTCTGACCATCTCACACCCCTTGCTAGACACTCTCTCCTTGCTTATTATTTTTCCTTCTCTGCTCCAGTCCCTTATTGTAAATAATACCCCACAATCTGACTGCTTTGTGTCCAGGAAATGAAGTTAAAAATTCAGTTGAGAGCGTGATATTGATTTCTGCACGGCCTCCCCAACAACTAGCCCAGTCCCTCCCAGTAAATACCTGGACCATGGTGTCTACATCCAGGTGAAATACTATTAGTTTGAGACATCCCACTACATTGAAACTGGCAATTTTGAATCAGACTTTGCAGCTCAGATGTCAACCTTGTCTAAGGTGCAAAAGAGCCATAGAGTCAGACAGCACAGAAACAACTCATCCATCCTTTGGTCCAACTCATCCATGCTGACCAAGTTTCCCAACCTGAACTAGTCCCACTTTGGTCCATATCCCTCGAAACCTTTCTTATTCATGTACATGTCCGAATGTCTTTTAAATTTTGTAACTGTACCTGCATCCATCACTTTCTCTGGCAGTTTATTCCACATACCAACTACCCTCTGTGTAAAAAGGTTGTCCCCTCAGCTCCCTTTAAAATCTTCCTCCTCTCACCTTAAAAATACAGCCCCAAGTTTTGAATTCCAACACCCTAGCAAAAAGACCTTTACCATTCATCTTATCTATTTTATAAACCTCTACAAGGTCACCCCTCAGCTTCCTACTCTCTCGTGAAAAAAGTCACAGCCTATTCCAGCCTCCCTTTATAACTTAAACTCTCCATTCCCAGCAACATCCTGGTAAATTCTTTCTGAATCCTCTCTTTCTGAACCCTAATGACATCCTTCCTATGACAAGTTGACCAGAACTGTACAGTACTCCAGAAGAGCCTCACCAACATCCTGTACAATCTCAACATGACGCCCCAACTTCAATACCCTATGGTCTGAGCAATGAAAGCAAGCATGCTCAACCCCTTTGTAACGACCCTGTCTACATGTGACGCAAATTTCAACAAAATATGGACCTGAACCTTACAGGGAAGGAAATTCTGCACATCGTGTGGAAGCTTTAACAGAGCTACCAAAATAATCCAAGTCTCCTGCTCATTCACCATGGCCTGCAAATTCTTCCTTTTTAGGTATGTATGGAATTCTGCTTTCAAAATCACTACTGAATCTGCTTCCGCCATCAATTTAAGCATTATATCCGAGATTACAGCAACTCGCTATTGAGAATAAAGTTCTTCGCTTTTCCAACCTGGTTCTTTTTACTAATTATCTTATCTTAAACCTAGCTCCTCCTTAAACCAAGTTATTGACTGTCCTGCCTGTGGAAAACAGTTTTTGCCTATCTACTCAATCAAATCACTTCACTATTTTTACCATCTCTATTTTATTTCCCCTTAACTCTCTGTGCCATAAAGAAAACAATCCCAGATAATCTAATTTTTCCAAGTAACTGAGGTTCATTACCTCTGTTTCAGTTCTGTATCCTCTCGAAGGAATAGACTGAGGCAATTATTCCCATTGATCTTGCAGTATTAGCTAATTTAGACCAGATCAAAAATTAATCCTGGGACAGACTAGTCTGAAAGCAATTTTACCAATTTGGGTATTTGGAAGACTGTGAAGTCACCGCCAGAAGAAACTATTCACCTTTTCATTAGTTCGTTTCCAAAAGCAGCCAGCTACAAAGATCACTGCAATTGGTGGTGTCAGGTTGGAGGTGATTGACTGGATGTACATGAAGAGCTGACCTCCTTGGCTTGATTGCACCAGAGGAATCCACAAAACAGACACCACCACCAGTACCAGCACAAACAGTCTGAAACAAATGGAAAATCACATTTAGGAATGACACGGGAACTTCATTTAGTCATAGAGTCATAGAGATGTACAGCATGGAAACAGACCCTTCGGTCCAACCCGTCCATGCCGACCAGATATCCCAACCCAATCTAGTCCCACCTGCCAGCACCCGGCCCATATCCCTCCAAACCCTTCCTATTCATATACCCATCCAAATGCCTCTTAAATGTTGCAATTGTACCAGCCTC
>NC_057730.1:34051908-34056987 GCF_004010195.1 Chiloscyllium plagiosum
TCCAGTCTGAAAAACAACCCTCCACCACCATCCTCTGTCTTCTACCTTTGAGCCAGTTCTGTATCCAAATGTCTAGTTCTCCCTGTATTCCATGAGATCTAACCTTGCTAATCAGTCTCCCATGGGGAACCTTGTCGAACGCCTTACTGAAGTCCATATAGATCACATCTACTGCTCTGCTCTCATCAATCTTCTTTGTTACTTCTTCAAAAACTCAATCAAGTTTGTGAGACATGATTTCCCACGCACAAAGCCATGTTGACTATCCTGAATCAGTCCTTACCTTTTCAAATATATGTACAACTTGTCCCTCAGGATTCCCTCCAACAACTTGCCCACCACCGAGGTCAGGCTCACTGGTCTATATTGGCTTCCCACAGAGTTCTCGGGTACACCTAATCAGGTTCTGGGGATTTGCCCACCTTTAACCATTTCAAGACATCCAGCACTTCCTCCTCGGTAATCTGGACATTTTTCAAGATGTCACCATCTATTTCCCTACAGTCTACATCTTCCATATCCTTTTCCACAGTAAATACTGATGCAAATCTAGGCAGTACCTGGACAGCACAGTGACATAGTGGTTAGCACTGCTGCCTCACAGCGCTAGAGACCCGGGTTCAGTTCCCACCTCGGGCGACTCTCTGTGTGGAGTTTGCACATTCTCCCCGTGTCTGTGCGGGTTTGCTCCGGTTTCCTCCCACGGTCCAAAAATGTGCAGGTTAGATGAATTGGCCATGCTAAATTGCCCGTAGTGTTAGGTGAAGGGGTTGAATGTAGGGGGGTGGGTTGCGGGTTGGTGTGGACTTGTTGGACTGAAGGCCCTGTTTCCACACTGTAAGTAATCTAAAAAATATTCATTTAGTATCTTCCCCATTTTCTGTGGCTCCACACAAAGGCCGCCTTGCTGATCTTTGAGGGGCCCTATTCTCTCCCTAGTTACCATTTTGTCCTTAATATATTTGTAAAAACCCTTTGGATTCTCCTTAATTCTATTTGCCAAAACTATCTCATGTCCCTATTTTGCCCTCCTGAATTCCCTCTTAAGTATACTCCTACTGCCTTTATACTTTTCTAAGGATTCACTCGATCTATCCTGTCTAAACCTGACATATGCTATCTTCTTTTTCTTAACCAAACCCTCAATTTCTTTAGTCATCCAGCATCCCCTATACCTACCAGTCTTCCCTTTCACCCTGACAGGAATATACTTTTTCTGGGCTCTTGTTATCTCATTTCTGAAGGCTTCCCATTTTCCAGTCATCCCTTTACCTGCGAACATCTGTCCCCAATTAGCTTTCGGAAGTTCTTGCCTAATACCGTCAAAATTGGCCTTTCTCCAATTTAGAACTTCAACTTTTAGATCTGGTCTATCCTTTTTCATCACTATTTGAAAACAAATAGAATTATGGTCACTGGCCCCAAAGTGCTCCCCCACTGACACCTCAGTCACCTGCCCTGCCTTATTTCCTAAGAGTAGGTCAAGTTTTGCACCTTCTCCAGTAGGCACCTTCTCCACATACTGAATCCTCTCCATCTAAACCTTTAACACTATGGCAGTCCCAGTCGATGTTTGGAAAGTTAAAATCCCCTACCATAACCATCCTATTATTCTTACAGATAGCTGAGAACTCTTTACAAGTTTGTTTCTCAATTTCCCTCTGACTATTAAGGGGTCTCTAATACAATCCCATTAAGGTGATCATCCCTTTCTTATTTCTCAGTTCCACCCAAATAATTTCCCTGGATGTATTTCTGGGAATATCCTCCCTCAGCACAGCTGTAATGCTATCCCTTACCAAAAATGCCACTCCCCCTCCTCTCTTGCCTCCCTTTCTATCCTTTCTATAGCATTTGTATCCTGGAACATTAAGCTGCCAGTCCTGCCCATCCCTGAGCCATGTATCCGTAATTGCTATGTTCCTAACCATGCCCTGAGTTCATCTGCCTTCCCTGTTAGGCCCCTTGCATTGATATAAATGCAGTTTAATTTATTAGTCCTACCTTGTCCCTGCCTGCTTGACACACTTCTGTTATCAGCTGTACTAGTCTCAGATCGATCTCTTTCCTCACTATCTCCCTGGGTCCCACACCACCCCCACCTTACTAGTTTAAATCCTCCCAAGCAGTTCTAGCAAATTGCCCTGCCAGTATATTAGCCCTCTTCCAATTTAGGTGCAATCCATCCTTCTTGTACAGGTCAGTTCTACCACAAAAGAGATTCCAATGATCCAAAAAAGTGAATCCTTGTCCCATATACCAGCTCCTCAGCCATGCATTCATCTGCTCTATCCTCCTATTCCTGCCCTCACTAGCTCGTAGCACTGGGAGTAATCCAGATATTACTACCCTTGAGGACCTCCTTTTTAAATTTCTGCCTAACTCTCTGTAATCTCCTTTCAGAATCCCAACCTTTTCCCTTCCTATATCGTTGGTTCCAATGTGGACAATGACCTCCTGCTGGCCCCTGTCCCCCCATGAGAACATTTTGCACCCTCTCTGAGACATCCTTGATCCTGGCACCAGGGAAACAACACACCATTCTGTTTTTTCTCTGCTGGCCACAGAAACGTCTGTCTGTACCTCGGACTACAGAATCCCCTAACACAATTGATCTCTTGGAAGCCACATACCCCTGGTTGCATTCAAGCCAGTCTCAGTTCCAGAAACTTGGTTGTTCATGCTACATTCCCCTGAGAATCCATCACCCCCTACATTTTCCAAAACAGCATACCTGTTTGAAATGGGTAAAGCGACAAAAGACTCCTGCACTAGCTGCCTACCTCTCTTACCTTTCCTGGAGTTAACCCATCTATGTGACTGTATCTGAGACTTTCCCCCCTTCCTATAACTGCCATCCATCACATACTGTTGCTGTTGCAAATTCCTCATCACTTCTATCTGTCTCTCCAACCGATCCACTCGATCTGATAAGATTTGCATCCAACAGCATTTATGGCAGATACAATCCGCAGTAACCCTTAAGCTCTCTTTAAACTCCCACATCTGACAAGAAGTACATTTCACTGCAAAGGCCATTTTTGCTCCTTCACAATCTACAGACCCAGAAAATAACACCGTATATTCCTCTACAAACACTGCCCCAAGTTAAATTAATAGCTATGGCTTATATTTTAAGTTTAATCAAGAGACTTATCTCCAAAAACATACAATCAAGAAAGAATCCACTATACTCACTACTGCAGCCTTTCTCTTGGACAGACTTAAACAACAATTAACTTATCTGATTCTGTGCTGTGAACTTTGCCCAACAGTTCCTCCAAGGTTAGTTGTGAAATTCACTGTTTGTTAACTTTCTCTGTTGAATTTGATTTCCACCAGCATTCTGACTTTCCTTGGATTACAGTTCCTGCAGTATCTTGTTCAAGTAACCATTCTTTGTGAAAGTGAGTTTTGACTGTCCACAGGTTATTGGGTATGAGATGCTGCATGGAAAAACCTTACTCAACATTTGCCAGCAGGACACACCGGATGACAATAGAGAGCGGACTCCCCAAACCTTAGATCAAGCCCTTTGCAGCACACAATCTCCCACCTTATGGAGGAAGTCTAGCGTTTTCCCATTCCTGGAATGGTCAGGCAGAAAAAATGCTATTCAATCATTGAGACTGCATTAGTCTTTCAAAAAATAATCCGATTGATTCCACTCCCCTGGTCTTTCGTCAAATGCCCACCATTTTATGACCTTTCAGTATTTATCCAACTCCTTTATGAAGGCTGTTAATGAATCCGTAACCACCACCCTATCATTTCCAATGTTAACTACCCATTGCTTAAAAATGGCTTTCCCTATGCTTTCCTTTTTCTACCTCAGATTCTTTTACCTAATGAGTTAAATTTCTGAGCTCTTGATAACATTTCAGTAACTGGAGACACTTCAGACTGGATTTTCAGGGCAAATAGCTTAGCTCAATAGACCTGCTTTAGTTTAAAGGGCCCATTAGTTTTTGCACAGTACTTGGTCCCTTTAAGTCATGTGACCTGCTAATCTAATCAGGGAGGGAGAGGGGAATGTGCAAGGGGCATGTGGTGACTTGCCTAGCAGTTGAATTGGGGAGCTGGATGTGTAAGGAACATATTCTGAACAAGCCTTATTAGTTTGTATCAAATCATTGTGTTTTCTACAGCAGAGTGAAGCTTTGAATTTATTAAATTGGTAATAAGGAAAAGGCCAGTAACTCACTACGAAGAAACAGCCAGTCAAGTCCAGCCTACGAAGAAGATTACAGTTAAATACCTCTTTTTGGAAAATTCAAGCCATTCAGTCCAGCTACAGAAGATTGAGTACAGCGTGTCAAATCCTTCAAACTCAGTTCTATCTGTGTGAGTGAAATAGAGGGAGCAAAGTGCTGGCAGGGAGGTTTTAGACTTCAGAAATAAATCTTAGGTAGTTGGAAATTGCAGGTGAGGGTTGTGGGGGATAGAGTAATACCAAGACTGGCTCGATCAAATTTCTGCCTCAGTTCTGTTTTTTTATTCATTCATGGAACATGGGCATCGCTAGCCAGCCAGCATTGATTACCTTGAGAAGGTGGTGGTGGTGAGCTGACTTCTTGATTTGATCAGATGATTAGATTCCCTACAGTGTGGAATTAAGCCCTTCGGCCCAACCAGTCCATACCAACCCTACTGCAGTCCATCTGCTGTGGACTGATCCACAATTGCATCAGGGAAGGAATTCCAGGATTTTCAACCAGACCCAGATATATTTACAGGTCAGGATGGTTGGCTTGGAGGGGAACGTGGTTAAAGATGCCCTCCAACACATCTTGTCCACATCTGCCCCTCTGCCCTCAAACCCCACCCCTCCAACTGTAACAAGGACAGAACCCCCCTTGTCCTCACCTTCCACCCTACCAACCTTCACTAAAACTACATCATCCGACGACATTTCTGCCACCTCCAAATGGACCCCACCACAAGGGATATATTTCCCTCCCCACCCATTTCCGGGTTCTGCAAAGACCGTTCCCTCTGCGACTACCTGGTCAGGTCCATGCCCCCCCAACAACCCACCCTCCCATCCTGGCACCCTCCCCTGCCACCGCAAGAATTGCA
>NC_057730.1:34057241-34067831 GCF_004010195.1 Chiloscyllium plagiosum
CATATCCGTTCCGCCCTCCCCCTGACCTATCACCTTCATCCCCACCCTCATTCACCTATTGTACTCTATGCTGCTTTCTCCCCACCCCTACCCCCCTCTCATTTATCTCTCCACTCTGCAGGCACCTGTCTCTATTCCTGATGAAGGGCTTTGGCCCGAAACATCGATTTTACTGCTCCTCGGATGCTGCCTGACCTGCTGTGCTTTTCCAGTACCAGTCTAATCCAGACCCGGGAACTTGCAAGTGGTTGTGTTCCTATATATCTGTTACCCTTGTTCTTCAAGATAGAAGTGATCATGGGTTTGGAAGGTGCTGTCTTTGGTTCTTTGGTGAATTTCTGCCGTGCATCTGCTGGATAGTACACACTGCTGCTACTGAACGTCAGTGGTGCAGGGACTGAATGTTGGTGGATATGGTGCCACCATATCTGCTTCAATACCTGAGCAGTTGTGAGTGGTGCTGGAGATTATGCAATCATTGGCGAACATCCCTACTTCTGATCTTGTGAAAGAGGGTAGGTCATTGATGAAGCAGCGGGAGATGGTTGGGCCCAGGACACTGCCCTGAGGCAGTCCTACAGAGGTGTCCTGGAGCTGAGATACCTGACCTCCAACAACTACGACCATCTATCTATGTGTCAGATATGAATTCAACCAGTGGAGAGTTTGTCCTTGATGCTCATTGATTCTGGTTTTGCTAGGGTTCCTTGATGCCACACTCAGTCGAATGCAGCTTTGTTGTCAAGGATTGTTATTCTCTTCTCCCCTCCCCTCTGGTATTCAGCTCTTTTGTCCATGTTTGGACCAAGGCTGTAATGATGTCAGGAGCTGAGTGGCCCTGGCGGAACCCAAACTGGGTGTCACTGAGCAGGTTATTGCTGAGCGGGTGCTGCTTAATAGCTCTGTGTTGATGACAGTTTCCATCACTTTACTGATGATTGGGAATAGATTAATGAGTGGTAATTGGCTGGGTATCCTGCTTTTTATGTACAGGACATATCTGGGCAATTATCTCCATTGTCATGTAGATCTCCATTGTCATGTTGTAACTGTACTAGAACAGCTGGGCTAGGGGAGCAGCAAGTTCTGGTAGACACATCTTCAGTATGATTGCTGGAATATTGTCAAGGCCCATTGCATTTGCAGTATCTAGTGTCTCCAACCATTTCTTGATTTCACATGGAGTGAACTGAATTCGCTGACGACTGGTATCTGTGATGCTGGGACCACTGGAGGAGGCCGAGATGGATCATCCACTCAGTACTTCTAGTTAAAGATCGCTGTGAATGCTTAAGGCTTAATTTTCACTGATGTGTTTAGCTCTTCTATCAATAAAGATGAAGATATTTGTGGAGGGTCCTCCATTGAGTTGTTTACCAATATAGAATCCCCACAGTGTGGAAACAGGCCATTCAGGCCAATGTTAACCATCTAAAGAGCATTCCATCCAGACCCATACTCCATAACCCAGCATTTCCCATGGCGAACACACCTAATCTACACATCCCTGAACACTCTGGGTAACTTAGCACATCCAATCCGCCTGACCTGTGGGAGGATAGCAGAGCACCCAGAAGGAAACCCGCACAGTCACCGGGAGAATGTACAAACTCCACACAGATAGTTGCCTGAGGTGGGAATTGAACCTGAGTCCCTAGCACTGTGAGGCAGCAGTGCTAACCACTGAGCCACCGTGCCACTTCCTCCAAGTGTTGACAACATAGAGCAGTATTGATTCATCAGCTGAGGGAGGCTGGTACGTGGTAATCAATGGGTAGATTGCTTGCCCATGTTTAACCTGAAGCCATGAGACTTCATTGTGTCTGAAGTCAATTTTGAGGACTCCAGGGTCAATTCCCTCCTGACTGTATACCACTGTGCTGCTACCTCTTCTGGGTCTGTCCTGCCAGTAGGACAGGACATATCCAGGGATAGTGATGGTGGTGTCTGGGACATTGTGATAATTCCTTGAGTATGACTATGTCAGGCTATTGCTTGATTATTCTGAGCACCAGATCTCCCTCTTTGACACTACGAGACAGCAACAATTAACTAGATTGGTTCCTGGGATAAGAAGGTTGTCCTATAATAAATGGTTGAGTAAATTGGGCCTACATTCTTTTATGAAATAATTTGACATTGAGAGGAGGTTCCTCTGACTAGGATATCTTAAACACAGGAGAATGGTGCCATAATAAGGGGTCAATCATTTAGGATTGAGATGAGGAGAAATTTCGTCAGTCAGAGGTTTGTGAACCTTTGGTATTTTCTGTCTCAGACAGTTCTAAATGCTCCATCATTGAGCATATCTAAGGCTGAATCACTAATGTTAGGTCTTGCAGAACCAAGGGTTATAAGGACCATACAGAAAACTGAACAGAAATAAATGGTAGAGCAGATACAAGGAGCCATTGGTATATTCCTGCTCCTGTTTCTCGTGTTCTTTTGTAACTAGGATGCAGCAGTTGTATTTATGTTTGTTTTTAACTGACCCATATTAGCTTTGTATTTCCCTACCTGCCAACGATCATGAGCTCCCATTCAGTGCAGCGAGGTCGGATGTGATGCCAAACGTCCATTGTAAATAATGTACTCGCACTGTTAAAAATTGAAGTGAGGGAGGACATCAAGGCTGCAATCATTACTGACATCATAAGGCCTCGTAGTCCTGCAGTGGTACAGAAAATGGTCAAACGAGGCATTGTGCTAAAAACTGTATCGTGGTACTGACTGTATTACAGGATGTGATTTATTGTGTCACAAAAGTATTTTATGATGAGTGACCCCAGGAGTAAGTTTTTGCTGCCTTCTAGCCCATATTAATACAAGCCTCGCACCACATATTTGCTCTTCTTAGTACGGATATAAAACAATGCCTCCCCAATTTCCTGATGATTCCTGAAAATGTGAGAGTCAAATATTTCCATGTCGCTATGAAGGAGGGTGCTGTGGATTAGTATACTATTTTTGTCTTGTTTTATCTGATGTATAATGTGTAATTTTAATTTAGATTGACTGTGGATTTGCTTGTGAATTAATGTTTGATGTATTTTGATTTTGATTTGATTATCACATGTTATAAAAAGGTGAAATGTTTCCATTGATCTTTCATTGTGGTAATTTGGTAAATTTGATTTTTTGGTTTGTTGATCTCAATATTGGATCGTAACAGTGATCACTCAGAATGCAATCCTCTGCAAGTGTGGAGGGCATCTTTTACTATTTCTCCATCACTTTCACTTGAGAATTTTACCAGAACTGTTAACGCTGATTATGATTGGTCAAGATAGAGAGAACGTGGAGAAGCTGTTTCCACCACTAGGAGAAGCTAGAACCCAACAGAGTTTAGAAGGAATTTCTTCAGTCATGGGTGATGAATCTGTGGAACCTATTGACACACAAGGCTGTGGAAGTCAAGACAATGGGTGTATTTAAACAGAATTAGACAGGTTCTTGAGGAACAAAGGTTATGGGGAGAAGGCAGGAGAATGGTGGTGAGAAATATATCAGTTATAATCGAATGGCGGAGCAGGCTTGATGGGACAAATGGCCTAATTCTGTTCCTATTTCTTATGGTCTTATGAAGTCTGACTGATGGATTTGTCAGGAACCTGTTAATTTAATAGATGCAAGGTGGGCAAGGACACAGAATGTACTCTTAGTTGGAGGCCTCATAAAGTGTGGCTCAGAAGCATCAGTACTGAGTGAGCTGGCCGAGTCCTGAAGGCCATAGCTGCTAGACTAGCCTGTGACAGGCAGTGGGAGAACCAACATGAAAGACAACCTGTTTAATCTCATCTTCACCAATTTAGCTGTGGCTGTTGAGTCTTTCCATGACAGTGTTGATTGGATTAATTACTGTACGGATCTTTGTGGAAGTGAAGTCCCGTGTACAACACAATGGAGGGTGTCACTGCCACTTGCTAAATGGGATCAGGTAACTAAAAACTGAGTATCTGTGAGGCACTGTGAGACATTTGTGTGTGCAGTGGGATTGTTTCTACCACAATCTGTAACCTCATGGTTACAATACATTATTCATTCCACAATTATCATTGAGCCAGGAGCCAGCAATGAGTCATTGAGGCATGTAGAAGAGAGTGTACAAGCAGCACAAAGACTACCAAAACTGAGATGTCATCCTGGAGAAGCTACAAACACTGAGCTGGATGTATCCTAAACAGAGGAAGCAGCATCAGATAGAGCTAAACGATGTCACAAAAGGATCTGATCCTAGCTCCACAGTCATGCCTTCTCCAATTGTGAATGGTTGTGGATAATTACACAATTAATTTGAGGAGAAGGCTCCATGAACATTTGATTCTTTGATAATGACAGAACACAGAGTCTGAAGACTGTGAAGACCACTTTTTTTTGTTTCTTTTGGACTGTGGACTAAAAACAGGAAATGATACCGCTTTAACTGAGGAAGTTATGTGGCACACTGAGACGTTAATCGAACACTCCCAGCTTGGGCGCAGCAAACGCATTGCATGTGTATTCAACCCTCATGGCCATGTCAGAAGATGGGTGAGGGCTTGTCCTCAGTTCAGTCACAAGGAAGGCCGCTGTCTGTCAGGAAGCCCAGGTATCATCAGTTACTGGCATAGTCTGCACTCAGCAGGTTTGCCTGACAATGTTCTGGGAATTGTGGGACCATCACAAGTAGCCAGGGGAATCGCTTATCATCTGTCAGGGAGCTGCAAGCACAGTGGTCAGGGGTCTGGTCAGTTATGTCAGAGCGTTGTTCATCAAGGTTAGTCAGGAATAAATGCAGTCCACCCATTAGTCATTGAGGCAACACAAAGAGGGCCTATCTGGGCACAGACATCACTGCCAGAGAGGTGGGCCAGAAGCAGAGTCACTGTGTAGAAGGGAACAAGGACGGTGATGGTGGGGGATAATCCGAGGTGCATGTGGGGTATGCAGAACAGCATCGGACAGTATGATAGGCTACTGGAGAAGGGACTATTGGCAGTGACCACCATCATGGCCTCCACAGAGGACCAGGACGGTTATGATTAAGGTGTAATGTTGGAGTCTGGAGACAGAATGACATTTTGGAAGCAAAATTCAATATGGTGAGTCTTCAATCTGATGGAAACCAGAAAACAGCAGGGCACTGAGAAAGTCCATCTGTGGACATGTGAGTGGGTGGGTGGCTGTTTGCATATGTGTGGTTCATGGAGGCAGCTAGCCTCATTTAAATGAGCAGCTGGCTCCATTCAGAGTAGTTTCCAACAGTCTGATAGTGTGGAACCTGATATCTGCAAAGCTGTGATATGTTGTATGGGGAAGATGAGGGTGGGTTCAGGGGCGTAGCTGGTATAAGGTGAACACTGGGGGACAATAACATGGAATGGTGTGTAGGTTATGAGAAGTGAATGCTCGTGATTATGTAGTCTGGGGGAAATGGGAGTAATGAGAATGGGGAGAGGGCATTAGTTGGCACAATGGGTATGATAGACAATGGAGTGGATAGGTGGCATTGTGAGGATGATGTGGGATAAGGTTGAGTAAAAGGTCATCAGATGGCAAATGTTTTGATGGGCAGTCTGTATTTAGGAGGGGGATATAATGAGGGACAAGTATTGGAAGACTGTTTTTCGTTTCATTAGTGGGCAACAAGAAATCATTTCATCTGGCCAAGACTGGAAAAGCAGAATATATTTTATCAGGTGTGAAATTATAAATATTAGAGTTCAGAGAGATTTGATTGTACTATTAAAAGAATATATTTTTATGAAATACAGAAAGCAATTCAGAAGGCAAGTGACGTCATGTCTTTTATTAAATGACTGTCATGAAGAGGTTTTACACAATATACTGCACTGCAATGAGAGCAGACCTGGAATACCATACAACCTTTGTCTCCTTCTTAAGGAAGGATATTGGAAATTGGAGTGCTGGAAGGGGTGAAGAAGGAAAGGCTTTGTGTGGTGTTATATTGGAGCTGGTGGAAATGGTAGCTAATAAGTCATTGAAAACAATGGGTGTTTTTAATGGGTGAAAGGTGAGAACCCTATCGTTGTACTGGGTGAAAAGAAAATTCAGAAATGCTGGGCATTGGATAGACCCAACCGAGGGCCCTGTCAACTAGAATGGGGGAGTATTTGATGAGAGGAAAGGAATATCTGAATCATTGGTGTGTTTCTCATCCGAACAGATATGACAGGATGAATGGAATGGAATTCTACTGGAAACAAGATTTAAGGAGTGGTAGCCATGGAATCTGAGGCAGTCAGTGGCCTTGTGAATATTTTTTGAAAGGCTAGGAAATGGAGACAAAGAAACTGAAGAAAGTGATACGTCAAAGGGCATATGGTGAGGCATGTGATGATTATAGATAGATAGCAATTGGAAGCAAACGTCATGAAATTTCCTAGTACAGCACAAAAGTGTAAAATGGCCCCAGTACCAGACATGAATGTACTGGAACAAGAGCTTAAAAATGTGTTGCTGGAAAAGCGCAGCAGGTCAGGCAGCATCAAAGGAACAGGAGAATCGATGTTTCGGGCATAAGCTCTTCTTCAGGATTCTCCTGTTCCTTTGATGCTGCCTGACCTGCTGCGCTTTTCCAGCAACACATTTTTAAGCTCTGATCTCCAGCATCTGCAGCCCTCACTTTCTCCTGTACTGGAACAAGAGTAAAGAAAGTACCTAGAGAAAGACTGGAACAAGTAGTGTTTCACAAATCTCACAAATCTCTATGGGAGATCATGGAATCATAGAAACCCTACAGTGTGGAAGTAGGTCATTTGGTCCATCAAATCCACAACATCTCGCTGAAGAGCATTCTACCCAGACCCACTCACTACTTTATCCTTGTGGCCTTGCATTTCCCATGATGAATCCATCTCGCCTGCACATCTCTGGATAGTTTAGCACAGTCAATCCACCTAACTTGCTTCAATTCAAGGAAGAAGCAGAGAGCCCTTAGTCAGTCCTTTGGACACCCGTGGTGAACAGGAAACTTTAAGTGTCAGGAAATTGGAAGCTATTAAAGTGTAAATGTCTAAATTTTGCTGTGACCATTTAAGATGATGCCTGCATACAAGCTGCATTGATCATCAGGTTTCCTTCCCCAGAGCAATGGGTTCTCAAGAAAAATGAAGACATGCTGTAGCACTGGGAGACCACTTGGCGATCTAATAATCTAGTGGCAGGGCAGAAACAGTGAATCATGGTCACAGGCCAGTCCACTTCCTGCATTAATATGGCAGTGACCAACATGTTGACCAGTTTTTGTTTCTCACTTTAAGTTGACAAAGTACCTCCAGGTAGCAATTCCAATACTAATAATGGATAGGCGATATCTGTACAACCAATTGAATTTCCACAAACTTGGCGACATGTATTCGGATCTGCACAAGCCACAAGATCTAAAACAAGAGGAATAGACTGTGAGTTTCTGAAGATTACATTTATGATCTGTATACTATCCTATGCAACATTGCTTGAAGTTGTTATCAATGGCCCATGAGATTATTCAATTTTTTCTCAGTAAAACTATGGAGATTCATCAGTTAATTTCTGAAAATGTCACATCTAGAGAAAATATAAAATTATAATGAGATTTACATTAGCTGGAATGATGGAAGGAATCATTGGATTGGAGCATAATTTGTAGAAAATCATTATGAAAATAAAGTAAATTTTACAAAGTAGGTCATCCTCAGTTTATATTTGCTCGCTGAACATGAGCAGTGTCTAGTAAGATTAGAGTTAAAGAAGAGATCTCAGATGCTGCAATTTAGAAATAACTATAATTGATAAGTCTGAACATACAGACAGTATTAGGCCATTCATCCCCTCAAGTCTATTCTACCTTTAATTATATCGTGGACGATTTGTATCTTAATTCTATTCACTTGCCTTGCTCCAGAACTCTTTCTTTAGTAAAAATCTATCAATCTCAGATTTAAAACCATTCTCCTCACTACCATCCTTAGTCTCTTGAAAAAGAGTTTCAAATGTCTCTCTCAAATTGGATGAAGAAGTGATTCCTAGCTTCCTGAATAGCCTTTCTTTATAGTCTCTAATTATGTTCCCTTAACCTCGATTAAATTCTCTCTACCTGAAAAATCTCTGGGTGGGACGGTCCATGGTTAACCTTTCTGTGTTACTGCTAATTGAGGCCCCTAAGTAGCCAAGTGGGACCACTTAAGATTGTCAGCGCACTACTGCCGGGATTAGCCCACTGCAGGCTTAGACTATGGATATACAGTATTCCCAGAAACAAAAGGAATATGGGCTGTTGTCACCTTGTGTGAAGTGAGGTGACATGGTGGCGGCTTGGTCAAATGAGGGCATTGCACATTGGGCAACAGTGCCCTTGCTTGCAACCCCATTGCCCCCTCTCCCTGTGACCCTATACCCTGCAGAAGTCTACCCTTCCACTTTCCTTGCATTTGAGACTGAGATAGGGAGGTACTTTATAGATAGATGTGACTCTGGTGTGTCTGTTCCTCTGCAGCCATGGCCCCCTCTATTGCACTACCAAATGCAGAAACTGTCAGCCTCTCAGTGGCCTGCCAATCCTGGCTGCTGCAAATGTCTGCCCCTAGGCACTTCATTCCAATGGAAAGCCTGCCAGTGTTCCCAGAACTGCCTCCTTGGTAGAAGATTTGACAGGCCTTCCTTGTGCATCTCTCACTGTCAATGAAAGGTTCCCATCCTAGTTTATTGTGTGGGTTTTGCTTCCAGCAAGGCATTTTAACTGATGGAGCAATGCTTATGTTTGTCGCATAAGGCGGGGTTATCATGGTTTTGAACAGACATAACTAGAACATACCAATATTAGATTCCAACTGAGCAGCAATGAACAGCATTCTTCCAATAGTATGCTGTTTTAAGCAGTAAGGTGAGACACTCAAGTCACATGCAATGATAATATCATGAGCACGTTTATTAAAGATATACTGCCATACACAGACAGCTATCTGTGCTCAGTGAAAACTGATGCTGCTAATTGTCTGAATCCTCTATTGTCCAGGGCTGTTATTCATTTGGTCTGCAATTAGTTTTCAAAATGACCATGAGGACCTTGGTGTCTTTTTTTTTCCAGCTGGCAAGTACTGCTAACTAGGATATAAATTTGCCTGCAGTAGGGTGCTTTACATGATGCAATGTTTATGTTATCACACATAATATGAGAAACTAGACATAGGATATTGTGGTGCTGATAAATCCAACAGAGAGTAATTACAATCAACTGTTTTAGGTAAACATAAGATTACAGTGGAGGAGAATGTCGTGCTTCCAGTGATCCAGGGTAAGATGGAGTCTGAGAAATTAAACCCCCAGGTTATACTTTGATATCATGGGCATGGCTCTTGAAAGTTTACTTCATACGAATTGAGATAGAGCACAAACATATGTATAACCTTTCCTCACAATCTAGCCATTGGAGCGTTTATAACATTCTGGTCAATCTGTGCAATGGTGCTTCCAAAACCATTTTTTTAAGGCTCTGATGCCTTGAACTGCAGACAGTACAGTCCTCTAACAGTATGAGCTACGTACAACACTGATGATCACTGAAGGAATGTGGTTCTAAATTTACGTTTTTCAGGTATTAGCAATGGAGACCTCCAATGATGACAATGATTCAGACAAGGAATTGGTGGCATCTCATTTAACAGAGTTAATGTTGATTCATGCCAATGATCTAACATCAATGAAGGATACAATCGTCTTTCATTTCGCAAATTGCTGTTTGAAGCTAGATACACTGCAGGGTATATAAACTTCAAAGATTAACAATTGATTGATAATTTCTGTGAAACAGACTTTTACTGATTCAAAAATCAAAGTAATGAAACTGACTTTCCAACGCAGATTTATGAAGAACACATTTTTAGTTTATTGCCTTCATTAATATTAGGACCTAAGCTTTAACAACAGGCAACATGTACTTACTGGGAAAAAGGATGCGGCTGATCATGCCTGGAAACACCATAATGAAAATAGGCAAGATTTTCAAGTAGGCAGCAAATATGGTGCCACCCTTGGCATGAAGAATTGATTTGGCAGAAAGTGCCCTTTGCACAATAACCTGAAATTAGTACAAGGTGTATATAATTCATTTGGATGTCAATAAATTCCCAATTTTGTGTAAAAATATACCATTGAAAAACGCTATTCAAACCAATTTATCTATTTACACACTTTTTGGAGTCTGCTCTCGGTTTGTTTCATCTCAATCCATTAACATATCTTTTATTCCAATCTTCTATTTAAATAATTCTCCCTTAAATGTATCTGTGGTGTTTGCCACAGTTTCTCCATGTGATAGTATGCTCCACATTTGAATCATACTCTAGGATTGGATTTTACATTCCCCTGTCAACAGGCTCTGAACTCCAAAGGTGAAATGGCCACCCCCACAACCCCATCTGACAAGCCTGAATCTGAAATGTGAACCAGGACAGGGTGTGTGACCCAACATTTCAACTCCCCCTCCCACTCTGCCGAGGACATGGAGGTCCTGGGCCTCCTTCACTGCCGCTCCCTCACCACCCGACGCCTGGAGGAAGAACGCCTCATCTTCCGCCTAGGAACACTTCAACCCCAGGGCATCAATGTGGA
>NC_057730.1:34068922-34106604 GCF_004010195.1 Chiloscyllium plagiosum
GAGATGCGTTGGAGGGCATCTTTGACCACGTGGGAAGGGAAATTGCGGTCTCTAAAGAAGGTGGCCATCTGGTGTGTTCTGTGGTGGAACTGGTCCTCCTGGGAGGAGATACGGTGGAGGCGGAGGAATTGGGAATACGGGATGGCATTTTTGCAGGAGGTAGGGTGGGAAGAGGTGTAATCCAGGTAGCTGTGGGAGTCGGTGGGTTTGTAGAAAATGTCAGTGTCAAGTCGGTCGTCACTGATGGAGTTGGAGAGGTCCAGGAAGGGGAGGGAGGTGTCAGAGATGGTCCAGGTAAATTTAAGTTCAGGGTGGAATGTGTTGGTGAAGTTGATGAATTGCTCAACCTCCTCGTGGGAGCACGAGGTGGCGCCAATGCAGTCATCAATGTAGCGGAGGAAGAGGTGGGGAGTGGTGCCGGTGTAATTACGGAAGATCAACTGCTCTACGTAGCCAACAAAGAGACAGGCATAGCTGGGTCCCCTACCCCACTCACCTATTGTCCTCTATGCTATTTTCTCCCCACCTCCACCCTCCTCTCATTTATCACTCCACCCTTCAGGCACTCTGCCTGTATTCCTGATGAAGTGCTTTTGCCTGAAACGTCGATTTTACTGCTCCTCGGATGCTGTCTGAACTGCTGTGCTTTTCCAGCATCACTCTAATCTAAACTCTGGTATCCGGCATCTGCAGTCATTGTTTTTACCAGGGTGGAACTGCAGGCTGCCCACCAATCCTTATGCCTATTGAGGCTAATTAATGTCTCATCCCATCCCTGCCGATATTTTAGCCAATTGCAAGGGAAAGCACATACCAACTGGATAACCATGCAGCTTTAACTGTACAGACTGGTGTTGGGCACATTGACTAAACCTTCCGGGTCCTCTGTGCCCACTGGAGGCACATACCCCAACAATGTGAAGACTGTGGCTCCAACTCACTCACCCACATTGCTGGATCTGCCAACCTGGACCTGGCAATACCCCGTACTTACTTTGAGTATGGGCTCCTCTTTGTTGGGACTGTCTAACACTAATCATGCTCCCACCTGACATTGCTGGGACTGCAGAGCAGCAGGACATCCTACTAGCTGGCAGCTCCCTAAGGTGAGAATATCCTTTCAGAGATGGAACAGGTAGTCTTGCCTCACATGACTGCCAACAGTGAATTGTGAGGGATAACTGTACATATTGAGAGCAGACTGCTAATATTTTATTTGGGCTGTTGGGGACCATGTAGCTGTGTAAAACCCAGACTCAAATAAAGGGGCTTCTCCTGGATTCCTTACTGGATTTATTAGTGATTACTTTGTATTCATGACTGCCTAATTTTGGACATACATTTAAGTATTATTTTACTTTTCATATGTTTCACACTGTTGATAAACAGTTTCATGCTGAAATCTTATTCTACACACGATGTCATTTCATGCTATCCAATCTAAGTGCCTTAAAGTTAAGAGATCGCTTCACATGGGTTCTCTGGGATATAATCTAGTGCTTGGTCAAGTCCAACAGTATATTAAATGTGTCCATCAGCAAAGAGCTTGAAACAACATACCCTCTAAGATGTAAATCTGTGTAGCTGCACAGAAATTCTGAATGTACTATATGTCGAAATAGGCTTGTTGCTCACAACCTTGTCAATTCCCCTCGAGGCATTCCTGACATAAAATAGGTTGCAACGTTTATAATGTCATTTTAAACTGCCTATGGACAAAAAGGAGTGCTCAGGGAATTTTGTTGCCTGATCAGTACATAAAGATGTAAATGGTCTGTTGCTGTGTAAAGTCAATAATCTTTCTTTCTCTATGAACTGCACCCAAACTGAGTTGGAATTTCATTTTAAAAAATGACCAAGTGAAGCAGGCTTTGGAGAGCTTCTCAGTGCCCAGTGTTGGTAGCATGCTTGGCACTTGGCTTCATGTTAAAATTCTGTGGAATTATTTAAATCAAGTGGTGTGTCTACAGAAAGGGAATATGAACCATTTTGGACAAGTAGCATTGTTACGTCTAAAATTCTGAGTAGATTTGGAATCTTCTAGTCATGGTGACAGGTTTCTATGTGTGTCAGATGCCTCAGATGATCAGAAAGCAATAACATCAAGAGTTTTTGAACTTTACATACAGAGTGCAGATATATAAATGTGTTACCTGATCTGTGCACCAATACCAAGTAGAAAGAACTGTTATTCCAAATATTACACCTGGCCAGGGAAAGTCCGAACTAATAGGATCTTGAAAAACGTGAAAGGCATCCTCTCTTGGTAGGCCACAGGTTGAGTTAGATTGATGAACATTGGGAATGGCTGTAAAATATTTCTTCTTGAGACCCGCATAGCCATCGACACTTTTAAAAGCTATAAAACATAGACTTAATTTACTGAACCAATCATTTGTTACACTTCCATATAGTCAAATAGATACTAAACCTTTGGCACACTAGTCATATTGTACTGTACACACCCGATATCCAGAAGCACTATCAAAATTATCATTCCTTTGAGATAATTTCCAAGACACAATTTTGACCAGAAAGTTTTGTTTTGTATGAAAATCGTGCTTTAGTAAAATGTTTGCTTCTACCCTTTTTTTTAACTTTTCCTTGCCTCCCCCCATCCATTTTACATTCTCCCTTCTCTGTTCCTCAAGTCAATGGAACATATTGTCCCCTTAAAATTGAAGTTAAATTGAGAGCTCACTCTGAGGGAAACCACTGGTGTGAATTCTTGATATATATATAAAACCAGGCAATGGTGGAAGAAGGGTCTGTGCTGGGACACGTAGTATGTTCGATTCAACTTGCCTATTTTTACACCTTTTGACATATACACAGAACCCATGCACAATTTTGCCTGCACCTTTTGACTTTTCACACAGGGGTCAGATTCATATTGTATTTTTTGAGTCAGGTTGGAGGAAGTGAGGAGTG
Source organism: Chiloscyllium plagiosum (assembly GCF_004010195.1). Taxonomy (NCBI): domain Eukaryota; kingdom Metazoa; phylum Chordata; class Chondrichthyes; order Orectolobiformes; family Hemiscylliidae; genus Chiloscyllium; species Chiloscyllium plagiosum. The sequence continues at coordinate 34,071,854 of NC_057730.1, forward strand.
TGAGTGTGGAGGCAGGCCACCATGTTCTAATGCCCCCAAACATCTTCCTACAATGCCAATTCTTGCCCTCCCCCCTTCAGATCGCCATGCCATCCCACACCTAAACCGTGCTCCTGTCATCTCACATCCCGTCACTCCCTACCCATTCCCCATTTCGTCTCATTAGCCCTGAGATCATACACATGCCACTCGATTACTCCCTCACCCCCAAACAAAGGCAAACAAACTTGACTTGGAAAGAAACAGAAAATAAATAGAAATGTGAAAACTTAAACTGAAATTTCAAAGAGAAAGAAATAGCAGAACATCGGAATTGGATAGAGAAAAGCTGAGATTACACAAGTGGGAAATGCTGCTATAACTTTGAGGATGACTCTGGATTTAGTTCTTGTTTGGATTTGGCCAGAAATATTCATTTCATACCAAAGTTTAGTGTGATAGATGTTGAACTGTATTTGGAATGTTGAGAAAATTGCCATAATTTTGCTGTGGCTGAGATAAAATTTGATGGTTTTACTGTGGAAGGTGTTGGTGAGGAATGTTTGGTGGTAAACTTCTCTCTTTCAGATAAACAGCTTGGAGACTATGATAAAGTGAACATTGCCTTGGAGTTAGTGCCAGAGGCTTACAGGCAAATATGTGGAAATTTTATGAAGAATCATGAGTGAAATTTACCAAAGATAAAGGAAATGGCGTTTATTGCAGAAAAGAGAGACATGGTGTTGAAGCTTTGCAGTTTGATCTCATTGGGACTGACACTGAGTTACAAAGGGAGCAATAACTAATACTGAATCAAAACAGAAAGTGCTGGAGAAACTCAGCAGGTCTGGCAGCAGTTGTGGAGAGAAAGCAGAGTTACCTTTTGGGTTCAATGACTGGACTGGTTGGCCGATGGACGTTAATTGTTCAAAGCATTGCTGGAGAGAATGCACCAAGAAACAGTTGCCTCAAAACCAGTGTTTCATAGGTGGTATAGTTTGAGGAATATTCTATCAGATTTTGAATACCATACAGAAGGTGATGCCAGTGAAAGCACTTAAAAATGCAGTGTCCCTTTGGGAATAACATCTCACCGTGAAGACCAGAAGGTTTCTAAATTGAGAGAAGCTACAGCAATGGCAGAAGACTAAAGAATGACTCATAATCATGTTAGAAACAAACCTTTTTGATATCATAGACAAGCTGAAGAGTAAGATCTGATTACAATGAAGAAAATGATATGTGAGGGCTAAATGTTAGAAATTAAAAAAAAACCTGTGTCATTTGTCAGGGCATTCAGTATTCCCCCCAAAAATCTGTCCAGTGAGTAAAATAGATGACAAAACTGATGTGTTCTCTTGCATTTACTACTAAAGTGGAACAAAGTGCAGAAAATTGTGGAAATTTTCTTGTTTATAGTGGTGTCCTTTTTCTTGTCTCATGAGGGAGGATAAACAATTATAATTCTAAAAGCTGCAGGGTTAGCACAATCTTTAATATTGGAAGGCAGCAGGAATTTCCCTCCAGATAATTTGTTAAACAAAAACATTTTGTTACAGCGTATTAATGGGAATTGCATACCCACACATTTGTATGGAGTTAATTTAGAATATAGCTTACTTAATAGTTCTGTAATTGTGGGGATGGTTTGTAAGTGTCCAATTGATGGCATGGATTTTTTATTAGGAAATGGTTTGACTGGGGATAAGATGCTACCATCTTCAGCAGCTTGAGAAAAGCCCATTAAGACTGTGGAAACTGATGTTCAAGAAGAACTGAATAACCTAAAAGAATCCATGAATTTTTGGAACCCTGCTGCAAGAATTAATGTTTCGACTAAAGATGTGTCCAAAGAGTCACCAACTCAGCATTCTATTTTCCAAAGGATATAGGAATATTAGGCTGAAAAGAAAGAGTTAATGACAGTTGGAGGTAAGTTAAAAGTGACTTCTATGTGGTTTTGATTTCTATAGAAACCGATAATTTTTAAAAAGAAATTCAAACTTCCAGTTAATGGCTGAAAGGATGACATGACAAAACTTTGTATTTTAACACTTTTATTCATAATAATAAAAAGAAAATTCTGTGGACTAAACACTATCTTTGGAAATAACTTGTGCACAAAATAGAGTATTTCCCTTTCTTTTTAGCATAGGACACTTAGAGCCATACAACATGGAAACAGACCATTGGATCCAACTAGTCTTTGCCAACCATAATCCCAAACTAAACTAGTTTCACCTGCCTACGCCTGGCCCACTTCCCTCTCCACCGAATGCTTTCTAATATCCTTTAAGTGGCCATTCAATTCTCCCAGAATTATTCCCAGGTGAATCTTCTTTCCTAAAGGGTTTACTTCTGCCAACTTCCCTCCTCAGCCTAGAAAATTTTAACCTCAGTATTGTCTTTCACTGAGTTTTCTCTCTCATAGATTCTTCTTCTAGCATACACTAGTCCCAATCTTACAGCTTTGTTTTAATTCCCCATGAATTTGGTCATTGTGTTATTCAAGTGTGCTCTCACCCACATTCCTGTGTAATAAAACACAGCTTCCTATTTCTTAAAGCTGCTCTCCCTCTCCCGAATCCTGAAAGACTAACCTTTCCTATGAGTTTTCAGGGATATCTTAGATCCTAACCCTTCAAAGTTCATCTCTATAGCATTATGAATCACTGAGACCTTGTATCCAGGTACAAAGACTGATTAGTTATCCCCGGGAGCCTAACTTTCCTTCTTTTTCAAAGTAAATGGGCAGGTTAAAGAAGATTCACTTATGATCCAAATTTTCATCACTTTTCTGTACTTTGGAGACTCACAGCCTATCCACTTTAGCACTCAGGCTGCCGCTACTGTCTCCAAGTGTAAACACCTTACACCTAATTCTCAGTAAACAATCAGGACTGCCTAGACTTTAGAAAAGATCACATGATCCTTTTACATTTACCTTAAATTAAAAATCTTAAAAATTTCATTATTGTAACACCTCCCCCTTTGAATAATGAAGAATTGCACCATTGTGAAGGGTTCTTATAGATACCATTCAAAGTACAACTTATAACATTCTATACACTTTGATAACTAACTTAGTTCACACAGCATAAGTAATATTCTTCCGACCCCCCTCACTCCCAATCCCCACACTGTCACATTTTCTTTTAAACAGCACATCTTCGTAGATCATAACATTTTATCTGCATTAACCCAAATACATGTTACAATTAAGATTTAAAGTCACTCAATATTGTTTTTTAAAGTTGTTCTCTCATTGTGAGGATTTGTTTTACAGCTAGTAACTCCACCTTCTGCGATGCAGCATTTGTAAAAATCTTTCCACATGATGATTAAGGTTCATATTGTTTCCATGCTCTTGGTTAGTCATTTGTATCCTTGGATTGATCAAGAACAGCACTGCTGATTTCTGACATTTCCTCTGGCTTTTGAGTACCAACAGGTGAAAAATGTAGGTTCAGAACAAATTCTTTGTTGTAACCCTATTTGCTCTGTTGATCCAGCATTTTCTTTGCTTCTTCTTTAACACTTTGCAGTGACATCAGTAGCTGAGTCCTTAAATTTCCATTCTCTTTCAGAGATATAACTTCTATATTGTCCATACATAAAAATTCTTTCAGCTGGCTACTATCCAATTATCTTGCTCATGTGTAAAACTATGGTTCCCTTGCTGCTTTAAGCATCTCGTTGAGATTAGATCGATGTTTGGATAAAAATTCTGATATTCCTTTTTATTAAATTTGCAGTTTTCTTTTACATTCTGTCTGTCTTTGTCTGCCAACTTTAGCACAAACTTTGCTCAGTTCTTTCAGAACAACAGCCATAGCTTCTTAACTTCGAAATTTCATTTTCCAATTTAGGACTTAAGTCTGTCATTGTAGTTCTACAGTAACAGCAACAGTTACAGCAAAGAAATTTTAGTTTTAACAACTGTCTTTAATTGTTCATCTATTAGTCTGGAATTCTATTGCTGTATTCTGTTTTGACACCGTTGACTTAGGATCTGGAGGCAGCTTAATTGAGACAGATCTAATTCATTTCCAGCTGGTTTTACCTTTTTGCTGTCAAGCTGATTTACTCTCAGAAGTCTGAGCTTTGATTCTTTGGACACATCTTTAGCTGAAACAGTACTTTCTATAGCAGGATTACAAAAAGTCACTCATTTCTTTGGTTTATTGTCAGTTTCAATGGACTTGCCTACCATCTCTGGCAACAGCAGCAGTTTATCTCCCACAAGGTCATTTCCTAGTATGAAATCAACATCATTAATAGGTAATTTCCACACCACTCCAATAATAACAGATCTATTGACTAAACAGCAATTCACTCTACAATTTAAACAATTTTGATTAATATCCCTCTTTTAATATATTTTAAATAAGTAAACTTTCTCTACAGAGAAATTCATATCTTTTGACAAATCAGGGATTTAACTAACTTCATTTCTCAAAGGTCAACAGCTTTTTATGCCTCTATCTGACACCAAACATTCAAATATAAAAATATCCTATATTCCTCTATGTTCTGATTATACCCAATATAAATATATTAGATTGTATAACTTTGCCACAAGCTAAACTCTCAGAAATACTAGATATACACACAAAAACTACCAGCTTTCAACTTACAATAGGCTGCCTTCATGTGCCCTGTCTTATGGTTACACATCTGATTATAAGTTGTACCTCAATTGTCTTAGTTAATACAAAAGTATGTTTTCTTTAGTTCATTGTATTAGTTGTCTCCTGAATAATGTTTGATTTCTGTTGATTTTAGTTGGTTTGGTATATTAAATGTCTTAAAGCCTGAAAACATATTTAGATTCATCAATCAGTGAGAAATCCATCTATTTTAAGAAGTAATTAGACTCTGCTGTTATCATAACAAAACATGGAGTTGGGACTAAATTTTACAAATGTATTTTGCTTTGTTGGAAGTCAGCTTCTTCCGAGAAAAGATCTCTTAAGTTGGTATTATGGATAGTATTAGCATTTCTGGGAAAAAGAGATACACTGTTGAAGCTTTTCATCTTGCTCTCAGAGTTACAAGAAAAACAAAATTTTGGTACTGAAATTTGGTATTCTTGCAATTCTGTCCTGAGGTGTGCAGGATCAGAGCTTTGACAGCATACCTTTTAGCAATTCTAAACTTCTGTACTAAAAGTAACTATAAATAAGCTCATTGTTTAAATTTCTATCTTGTATTGTAGTTTTAAATATTTATACTTCATCTATCATGGGTTAAATAAAGTTTCAGCAGGCTACAAAGGTAGAACAGCAGTTCCATTTGTGTCAATCTTGACACACCCTGGTGAACTCCTAAATCCTGCCAGATTTGGGCGTTCCTTAATCAGTCAGAAATTGGAACTCCTGGATTGTTAGATCAATCAGAAAAAGACTTGTAGAAAATTTCTTCAACTGTATTTATTTAGTTCTTAAGTACACAGGCAGCACAGTTGCTCAGTGGTTAGCATTCCTGCCTTACAGCACCAGCGACCCGGATTTGATTCCAGCCTCGGGTGACTGTCTGTGTGGAGTATGCGCATTTTCCCTGTGTCTGCGTGAGTTTCCTCCGGGTGCTCCGGTTTCCTCCCACAGTCCAAAGATGTGCAGGTCAGGTGAATGAGCCATGGGAAATGCAGGGATAGAGTAGGGAGTTCGGTCTGGGTGGGGCACTCTCCAGTGCGTTAATATAGACTGGATGGGCCAAATGGGCCTGCTTCCACACTGTAGGGATTCTATGATTCTATCAGTAAGAAACACTTTACCACATATGGTTAATGAAGAGGTTTGTGGAACATATGCTTCAAGAGCTAGTGGGTACCTAACAGGCTAGGAAAGAATGATGAGGGCAGAGATCTAGTAGCAGTAGTCTCTCTCCAACATGTAACTGCCTTTCCATATGGATTTCCAATATTGGACAATTCTTTCCACATCTTGAAGAAGGGTAGCTCTGGAATTGTTGAGAAAATGGTTGTCAAAAGGAGTAGGGTTAAATGCAGCAGTGTCACAGTAATGGCTGATATGGTGCTAAGAGCACATTTGCTTTGTTTTTGACCTCTAAACACCCAAATTCTAGAAGTTCAATAATAAAGCAGCATAGAAGCTTCTGGGGAGGAAAGAGATCAGCAAGAACTTATGCTCTTTGCCAAAACCAAATGTATGTGAGAACAGGATTCCAGTGCTAGAAAAAACACAGAAAAGAAACATTTCCTGCTGTTACTGTGGACAATAAAATAAATTCAGCCAAGGATTAAGAATAGATGTAGTTTGAAATTTTCCGTAGCACTGAATGGAGCAGAATTTGACTGTGCAATAATGTTCAAATTGGGTGATTATTGGAAGCCCTTATTCGAACTCTTGTGAATTTTTATTTCAATTTGATTACTTTGTTAAAATCTGATGACCAAAGGACAGTGTGAGAGAGTTTATGACACAAGAATAATGTAGTAAAACAGAACTGGGAGTTGAAGCAAAGGGAAAGCAAAAAGAGAGTGAAATCACAGGCAGAGGCAATCCCTGCAGTGTGTGAGTTATCAATAAAATATATGAGGGGTTGGATTATTTTGATCTCCTCACCAATGTGTATTTAAAGACAGACTGTAACAGGCAAATATCTGCTCCCCCCCCACCCCTGACTGTTTTTAAGTCTGGTCTGATTTCCCAATTGAACGATAACACTAGCAACCAGAACTTCCATCTGAAATGGAGTTAAATCTCATGGATAAATTTGAAATGGGATTACATGATGCCATTTCGCTAATCCCACTTCCTGCTCCTGCCAATAGACTACCTGCAGGCCCTCCTGAGTAAAGCTTTTACCATCTTTCAGAGACATGCTTTGACAAACAGTTGCGAATCCTATTATTGTTATTCTAGCTCCCGAAATTAAGTCTTTCAGAGACATTAAACTAAGGGAGGCTCATAGAAAGACATAGATTTGAAGAATAGCTGATAGGTTCCCCTCTGTATGCCAATTAACTGTTGAGAAAGTTATTTTCCTAAATTCTAATGTAGGAAACGAGGACACATAACAGTAACAAAAACTCAAATATGTGTACCAAATATCGTGAGAGTCAGCGATCCAGCCAGAATGATCACTGTCTGTAGTGTATCTGTATATATAACAGCAGCCAGCCCACCTGTCAGAAAAGGGAGAGCAGAAATAAATCCTCAAAACAAACTTGATTCAAAAGTGCATATAATTGAGAATGCGTGAGAGCATATATACAGAGTTTGCAACCACGCGACTGTTTCCACTTCCAAACCTGTATGCTTGCACATAATTATACAGGAGTGCAGACTCAGATCTTTTATCTGAGTTCATGTCTTCCAAATATTTATTTGAGATTTTTATCTTCATTTATGTTTTTGCTTATGTCTTTACTTATGTATGTGTGCAACTGTACACGTGTGTACATGAATGTTTATTTCGGACATGGGAGTTTGTCCGTGTGTGTTGGTGTGTGCGTGTTTATGTGCGTGTTTGTTTGTGCGTGTGTGTGTGTTCGTGTTTATTGATGGAGTCAGTGTCCTGTTTGTGGCAGGTCAGGTTTCACACTATCCCTTGGCAGGTTCCTAAGTGTAATACATTTACATGCTGTGAATACTCCTTGTGTTGAGGCCTTTTAAAAATTATGTCAAGATTTCTCAAGATTATGTCAGTGATGAACGTGAATCTTACGATACCGCAAATCATAGTGCATGCTATCTTCAAAGCCCAATTCTGTGCCTTCCAAACTTTTCCTGTTGTTTCACATATGCCCTCATCACCCTTGACCATTTAACATAGCCTTACAGCTTCCCTCTGTAATGACACCCAGCACAACTGGCCTTCCCTTCTCACATTATCATGCACTCAAACACCAGCTATTAACTCCATCAGTCCTGAGCATCCATTTAAAACTGCTAATAAACTTGTTCCTCTCCCTCCTACTGCAGAGTCATGCGAGGAAAACTGCTGACCTTAAACACAACTGCTCAAAGCTGACTGGCTCACGCCTCTTGGCATGTAAGGTTTGCAGATTCAAGGTGGAGGAAGCCACTTTTATGTGTGGACAATGTGAGGAGTGAAGGTGTTTACTCCTTATTAGTTCTTTGGATATGAATCACGGATAAGCATATTCCCTGCTCTTATGGCTACCCATTCAAAAGAGTTCACTTGCTTAAATAGCCAAGAGGATCAAATATTGCTGAAATATTGGAAGCAGCAGGAAAGGATGCAACAAGGGGAGAGCTGATGTGAGCTGTCTGATCAGGATGTATCAGGAATGCAACTCTCCATCAAGAGCTAACTACATGCAGATGTTGGAGGAGCATTACAAAAGTAAAATGATGATGAAACTGTCATTGACAATGTGGAATCTTCAGCAAGACCCGAATCCGTGTGGATTTGGTGGGAACTGCGATGCTCAGTTTCTTCACCAGTGGTGGCTTCACATGTGAAACGGGTGACAGATGTGGTCTATTACAGATATAGATGAACAGAGGAGGTGACCAATGCACAATTCCATTGTGCCAATATCTCGATCCATTTCTCCACATATGATGGCAGCCAGATGCTAGCGAGGGCATCGCTGGAGGCGAGATGGCACCGAAGAGTGGCAACTTTAGTTTCAGTGGTGGTGGCATGGCAAAGGGGACTTGTGCCTAGTACAAGGTGGAGCACTTAACAAGGAGGACTGTAATGTTGAACATGTTTCCTTTATTTCTTTATTTTTCTGCCTTTAATATTCTATGTTTTAGTTTCTTTTTTCTTTGTTTTAACAGAAGAGTGGTGAAACTATACAACACTTTTCTAACAAAATACACATGACAATTAATAAATCAAATCAAATCAAGATGATCATTGACTACACGTTTGACCATTAGCAATCTCTGGGATCAGATATGTACATTGTTCTTATTCGCCCATGGGATGTGGAGAATGTTGGCTGGGTCAGCATTTATTGCCCATCCCTAGTTGCCCTTAGGAAGGTGGTAGGGAGCTGCCTTCTTGAACAGCTGCAATCCATGTCCTATAGATTGACCTACAATGTCCTTAGGGAGGGAGTTCCAAGATTTTAACCCAATGACAGTGATGGAATGGTGATATATTCCCAAGTCACATTTGTGACTTGTGAAGGATTGCACCTCTTGAATGTATAGCTGACAGGAGATGACAGTTGAAGGATCATTGTGGTGTGTGCATCTTTCCCAGGGAGCTGACACAAACATACATCTTGCACCATCAAACCTCCCAGAGAATTTTCAGCCCTAGCCCAGGCTAATGGTTGGATCCTGGGCAATAAGGGCCATCGATACCTGTGAGGCAGCCCATAAGTATAACAAAAGGGCTGTACAATCAGATTCATACTTTCACCACAGCAATTACTGAACACACCACCGCCTTATCTAAAACTACTTCTGCTGCTTTAACTGATTGAGATAGACTCTGCATTGTTTGTCATCAGCAGCTGTACCTGATCTTGCAACCAACACAAACATTACCGCAGGATTGGAGTGAGGAGCAATCAGTTCTCCTCAATTGAAGTTGAATTGAATTTGAACCTGAGGAGGAGGCCATGAACATGTATAACCCTTTAATAGATGCCAGGCTGCAAAGAGACATCCCACAGGATTCTAGTGACAACATTATAGATATACAGTTTGCCAGTATTCCATTGGCAGAACTTTATCATCTTCCTGCAATGCAGCTGTGTGCCTGCCATTCTTCCTTGCAGAATAACCAAAAGCCAGGGTTCTCTACCATCCAGAATAAAACAGGCAGTGGAGCTTTGTTCCCCAAACTCTTAACTTCACTACACTTGGACAACAGATCGTGATTTATCTCATCCAGCTCCATCTTCAAGATGCACCCGAGTTATACCCACAGAAGGTGATCTGCAGCAATCTCCTTTAGACTATAAACAGAGATTGAATGAAGTGGAGGATGGTGAGGTGCAGCTGTTGCATTGACTAGAAAGTACAAAACTGCAAACTCACACAAATGTTCTGTGAAGATTCACGTAATTACAAACAGTCTACTTCAACAATTAATGCAATGTCCTTATCTACTCTGGAACCAGCAAAGCGTCTAGGTTAGAGTGATGCTGGAAAAGCACAGCAGGTCAAGTAGCATCTGAGGAGCAGGAAAATCGACATTTCGGGCAAAAGCCCTCCAGCGTGCCAACGATGAGGCAAGCCATTCAACATAGCTGTCACATTTCCAAAATCCTGACAAATTATAATTATATACATATGGATATAGCAAAAGCAATATATTTTGAATGTATTTACCAATGAGGTATATTCAGAATGATCACCATGCCACTTTCCTGCTCCTGATGTTAAAGTTTACATTTCTGGAACGATGTGCTAGCCTAACAGCAGCAGCTGAGGTAGAAACGTTCTGTTCACTGGATTGTCCTGTTACCTCAAGATCATGTCAGGCAGCTCTGGACATGTGAAGCCTTGAGGGCTCTGGCATGAGTGCAAGGATATAGCCCTTAGATCAGCTGTTGGAGCTATTGGGGTCAATGGTAGAGGGAGTGAGGAGATGTCACAAAACTTAGTACAGTCCAGAGGCGAACACCTTAGGGCCAGCTGGTATGTGCTGCTTTTTCATTTCATTCCATGGTGGCAACTCCCTCTCTCCCTGAGGAGGAAGGATTCCTGATGATAGATCCTGCTTCTTTGTCCTCTTCTCATTCAACCATCTATTGGGTTAGGCACATGCCTTGCGTGATGGAGTACACACCCAAGTGTCTATGGGGTGAACGCTCAGCCTGGCTTTACATTGTGGTGAGCATCCTTTCCATGGAAGAAGACATTTTTAACTTGCATGGGAAGTGGCAGAACTCAGGATAATGCAGGCTTCTCCAAGTTCCACACAAAGCTGCATGTATCTCTGCCATCTTTACCCCTGACTTCTATTGCATGTTCTGTAGACCTTTTGTGGTTGTGACCAGAGGCCCATCATCAGAGCATGGTGATTTTATTTTCTCAGAAAGAATAACCACAATTAAGATAGAAGAAAGGTTAGAAGTCTCACAATAATAAGTTATAGTCCAACAGGTTTATTTGATTTGGAGATGCCGGTGTTGGACAGGGGCATATAAAGTTAAAAATCACACAACACCAGGTTATAGTCCAACAGGTTTAATTGGAAGCACACTAGCTTTCGGAGCGACGCTCCTTCATCAGGTGATGACAATCACCTGGTGTTGTGTGATTTTTAGGTTTATTTGAAATCACGAGCTTTCGGCATGTTGCTCCTTTGTCAGGTAAAGTGAAGAAAAGCATACAGGCATAGAATTTATAGGCAGAAATATTTTAAAAATCATACAAATGGTGGGAATAGGGTGTCGATAGGCCAAATAACAAGTCTCTGCAGGTGATCAAAAGTTTGAGTAAACTGCCAACAGCTGAATAGCATGTGAAGAGATGACCTATGATCTGATTAATTGAGGCAGAGAAATAATTACAAATAATAAAAATTAAATGATGCTGGAGATAAACCAAATGTCCGCAATAACATGTTAGGTATAAGATCAAAGGAAAGCTTTTTGATATAATTGACATCCAAGTTTATGCCTTGACACAAGATCACATTGAGTGGGTAACAGAGGCATTTTTAAATATATAGTGGCATTCTGAATTGTTGTAACTCAATTATGATGTAGTAATCATAATGCGCAACATAAACACAAAATTAGTGAAGGACAATGAGGAATGCACATAAATTAAAACAGTCTGGATCAAAAAATGAAAAAGGAGAGAGACTGATTTAATTTTGTCAAGAAACTGATCTTGAACACTGTTGGTTTCGTGGCCTTAAAGGCTTTTGAGACAGTTTCAAGGCTTTAAATAACAATGTGTACAATACATGAAAATCCAAAGTTGAAGGGTGTGCACAGTAAGGCAGCATCTGAGGTGCAAGAGAATCGACGTTTCAGGCATAAGCCCTTCATCAGAAAGTCCAAAGGGAAACATCAAAAGAAATTGCTCTGGAATGCTGCTGTGGGGGAGTGGGTATAACCTACAAAATCAACCTTTAGGATACAGCAGGCAGGCAGACTGGAAAAAAAACACTGTTCAAGCTGACGGCTGGAGACGATAGTTTCAGAACTGAATTGGAGCTGCAAGAAAGCTGTTCTAAAAGCTAAAGCAATTAATCAGACCAGGGAAACAATTTTGAGGTCTGAACAGCTTTTACCAAAAGTCAATTTCTTTTAGAATTGCAAAGTCCACTGCTGCTGTTTTGAAAATGGGACAAGCTGCAAATCAGATATTTTGTTTTAAGTTAAAGAAAAATTAAAAGAAGAACATTTAAAAACCTTGAAATTTGTTTTAAATGACTCAAAGTTTCACTGCAGCAGATGAAATCATCACCCTGAGACCTGGACACACCAGGAGATTACTTATGTGCTATAGAGACCTGTTAACCCATTTGTTAATGTAACAAGTTGAACTTTCTTTTAGAAAGCAGGGAAAGGTTGTACATGTACCTTTGACCTAAAGACACTTTACCATCAAGATGCCAGGTGTTTTGTGAATATATGGCTGCAACTCTATGTCTAAGTTAGTCTAATTGAGAGTGTGCAGGAAGAACACACAGTAACCAATTGCTCTGATGTAATGCTTGTTTAATAACTTATAATGTGCTTTACTATTTTAAATGAACTAAGCCATGCACTTAATCAATCCTTTGGGGAGTGATTGATTCATGTACCAGGACATTCAAATCCCTCTGTACCATCAAATTCTGCAATGGCTGCCCATTTAAATAGTATACAGCTTTTCTGTTCTTCTTTCAATGCTTCAAGCAACATTATAAAGCAGCAAAAAAAATTCATAAGCACCCAAGTGTGAATATAATTTTAAAACCTTTTGTCTCCTTGCACAAGAACTAAGTTGAAACTGAAAATACCAAAAAGGAGAAAAATGTGAAACCATTTTGACCTTAACATGATGAAGTATGCAAACACCATTGTGACATTCACTCAAAGGTACAGAACAATTATGAATGTCTCTGGAAGCAGAACCAGCAATGGTACATAGAACAGAGAATGTTACAGCGCAGTACAGCCACTTCGGCCCTTGATATTGCACCGATCTGTGGAACCAAGGTCTCAGAAGGAGAAATAGAAGGCAAATGGAAAAACATTAAATGGACTGTAAAGGAAGTGCAACCAAAACAGAGACAAGCAATAGATGACAAACAAAATATTTAAAATGATGCTAAAGAGGGGAAGGAAAAGAAATGTACATGAATATGATGAAATTGTTAAGAAAATGAAGACTGCATTGAATGTTTGAAATGTTTTGTATAGGTTGAGCCGATATTCAGTGGAGTTTAGGACAATGAGAGGTCATCTTATTGAAATATATAAGATCTTGATGAGACTGGAAATGGTGGAGACCTGGAAGATATTTCCGCTTGTAGGATAGATGGAACTAGGAGGCAAGGATTAAGAATATGGGGTCTCCCTTTTAAAACAGAGATGAGGAAAATTTCTTTCTCCTCTGAGGGTCATTAGAATTTTCTTTCCCAAAGGCAGTGAAGGCTGACTCTTCAATTATATTCAAGGCTAATTTAGATTTGTAACAGATGGCAAGGATAATGAGGTGCAAACAGAAGAATAGAGGTGAGACAACAATCAGATCAACCATGACTTGATTGAATGCTGGAGTAGGCTGTTAAGAACTAAATGCCCATTCCTACTCCTCATTCCTATTTTTCTGAGTCCCTATGTAGGCAGGCTAAAGAGAAATGGTATAATGACATGTGTAATGAAGTATTGAAGCTGGAAAGAATTCAGATAATGAGATTATCCACCAGAAGGTAAAATCTTTAACAGATAGAAATACAGGGACAACATAAAATAATGGATGCATAAAAGTCAAAGACTGTGATATATCATTTGAAAGTAAAACAATAGCAAAACAATGGTTGCAATACTTATTCAATATATAGAGACAAAGACGAACCAAATTGATATCAAAGGCAGGGAATTATTTGAAATTGATGACCACAGGAAAAGTTCGAGACACAGATGAACAACAAAAGAATAATGAACACCTTGGAAAGACAGATTAGAAGTGATAAAGAAATTTATGATCAAAATATACCAAGTGATTTAAGATATTCACTGTTTAAGTAAACTAAGAATCCTCATGCAATGAAATACAATGATTTTTGAACAATAAGCTTAATTAGTCATCTCAGTAAAGTTATCTTGAAAATCATATTAGAAAGAATCAATAATACATCTGAAGTAGAAATTGATGAAAAGCATTCTGGATGTAAACCTGAAATAGGAACGAGAGACGGAGTATTTAAACTAAGAACAATCTTCGAAAATCTACAAGAAAACAAGAATGTGTGTTTCATGAGCTAAGAAAAATTTTGATTGTATTTATCATGAAAAGTTCTTGAAGTTTACTGAATTGTGACTTTGACAGTAAAGATGTGAGATTTATCCATCACCTATATTGGAACAAAAAGCAAGCATCAGGTGAGAAAAGGGGCAATCATGTATTGTTTCATTTAAGACAGAAGTGCAGTAAGAATGTATACTATCAATAAAATTATTCAATTCATGCACAGAACAATATTTACTGGATTAGATGTATTTCATGATAAAAATTTGCAGCAAAAGCATGACAAAACTGGCATGCTGATAATGCAACATGTAACGCAATATGTAAAATCAGAAGAAGCCCTACAAGATATTGTAGAGTAAGTACATTCTAGATACTTAGAAATGATAGTTCAAAGCAACATGTTAGAAGAAACTAGATTTAAGACTGAAGTGGATGGTGTCACAATGGAACATATTGTATATTGGACACATGATAACAGAAGATGACAAATGTGATGCAGCAATTAGAAGAAGATTAGAAACAACCAGAAGTTATTTTGCGAAGATGAATGATGTGTTAACAACAAGAAAACTCACGGTTGTAACAAGGGAAAACTCACAAGACTGTGACATTCTATCCACCATCCTGTATGCTTTAGCAACCTATACAAGTGAGACCTGTGGAAGGAAATGGAACTTTTGAAATGTAGGTGTTAAAATGTATACTAAAAATTCTATATATAAACCATAAGACAATTGAAGGGGTGTTTCAAATAGCGAGAGCAAAACAAATCCTAAAAATTGACATTCAGAAAAGAAAATATCAGTATTTTGGCCATTGATCAGATTTGAAAAATAACAAAGATGTCTCCTAGTGGGCAAAATGGAGGAGGCAGTAGAAGGCACTGTTGGATGACAGAGATCATATGGTGGTTGCAGAGGAGCTATAATGATGTGTGAGAATGACACAAGACAGAAGAGCAGGATATACCACAAAAGCATACCTCCTGGCAGGAGTAACTATGCATTGGTAACAGCAGAGGACAATGTCTTAGTTGAGCTGTTTCATAAGTAAAACAAACTTTTTTGTTTTTACAGCTGCTGCTAATGCATCACATTCTTCACTCATTAGGTGTCTCACAGTTTGCTTTTGTCCACCTATTAATTGTTGGGATTGTCATGGTTTCATCGCTATTTGGATTAAAAGCAGAGTAAACCTCTAAGTGACAATTTTAGTTATATGCTATATGGGCTTAGTGTTGAGCTTACTGGGGGGTTGAGGATCTTATCTCAGGAAAACTAAAGAACAGGTAAGACCACAGTTCCCAGCAAAGTTATGTTTGTGATAATTTGACAAACATTGGGCAATTAATAAAGTTTCAATAGATGAGTTATGTGTGATCAAGAATGTTAAGCTGATCCTCCCTCAGAGTGATTAAAAAATAGGAACTAGAACAGATAGATTTAGCTCTTGGGAGATCTTATCGTAGCCGATATTAGATTGTGGCTAACACCAAATTCTATTTAACCAGTTTGATCCAATTGATACCATTTCCTAATAAAAACCTGCTAATCCTAGTCTTCAAAATATCAATTGTTCTCCAATATCCTCAGCATTTTGGGGAGAAATTTCAGTTTTCTAGTACTAACTTCAAACAAAATTCTTGTCTCTGCTACTAAGATCATTCTCAAGACCTACTCAGACTTTTGGTACCATATACTGGGATGGTGGACAGTCTTGAATAGATTTAAAATTGCATTGATGAAGGATACTTTTAATTTTAATTGACATCCCATTCCAGATAACAACTTACCTTAGTTAAAACTCACACAACACCAGGTTATAGTCCAACAGGCTTAATTGGAAGTACACTAGCTTTCGGAGCATCGCTCCTTCATCAGGTGGTTATGTCCTCCACTACCACCTGATGAAGGAGCGACGCTCCGAAAGCTAGTGTTGGACTATAACCTGGTGTTGTGTGATTTTTAACTTTGTGCACCCCAGTCCAACCCCGGCAGCTCCAAATCACAACTTACATTAGCATACAGAGCATTCCACAAGACAGGAATCCTTAAATGCATCTTTATGAATCACCTCAATCACTTCCAAATCACAACTTCCAAAATCACACCATCTGTCTGATTGTAAGTGGTTCAAAACTAGAAAACACAATCTAGTATAATGCCCGAGTGAGAGTGTGCTACATTGTGTCATCTTTGAATTGAGACTCGAAGTAAAGTCACCATTTTCATGTTCGGGTGAATATTAAAACTTCCATGTTATTAGAAGAAAAGCAAAACATTTTAATGTAATGCTAGTCAGTCCCTGGCTCAACAGTTTTCTATAGTGAATAACTAATTGTATTGGAAAAATCAGTCACAGTAACTTCCACCAGAAAAGATGTTCTATAGACAGATTGGTATATTCTTAGTCATGAGTCACTGTAGGCAATCATTTGCAAAGGAATTAAATGACCACAAAGATGGGAATACTAAAGAAATGGAAAATAGTTTATGGCAACACACTGACACAGACTGGGTGGACTGTTTCTATGTTTTAACATGCCATGATTTTGAGAGGCTTGGAAATGGTTTTACTTCTTCTTGTCTTCTTGAAACACTCTCAATTTTATGACAAGGTAGATATACAGTCCAACCTCTGACCTGTTTCCTCCATAAGCAAACACAATCACTGAGAATGGGCGAACTATTACATGGTCTTATGATATTACAAAAATATTTTCCAAGTTCTTTACAGTCTGCATAGTTCTGAGTAGTATCACTTCTGATCAGGCCAATTTGAGGTCATGGTCAAATTCTTACCATTGCATAAGGAATTTCATAAAACAACTCTCTCAAGAAACATAATTCCTGATGTACAAAAGGTAAGTTGTTTAAAAATGCATCACTTAATTGACAATGCCAGCTGAGCGTTTTAGTAGAGAAAACACTAATAAAGTAATAGTAATAGATTGTTTTATATGTTAGGCTGGGTGACAGACCTACCTCCAATGGCATATATTGTAGTAAGAAAGAGTAACCCAAACACAGAAATGTACAGATCCCATTGCAAAGCAATGTGAATAATGATGGCTCCAGCATAGATATCAACCTGGACAAAATACATCATAAAATATATTACTCAGTAACATTAACCAACATGAAAAATATTTCACTAACTGCATTTTTGATTTCTATTGTGGGACAGTTTAATGTATGGTTTGTCTACAGTGTGGCGTATAACTAAAGAAAGAGTAGGGAGCTGTCAAGTATGTATGAAATCAATGGGAATTGTGATTAAGGAGCTACGTAAAATGAGCTGCTAACTCCCTACTACCCACTTTACACAATCAAAGTCAAGATCTACCTAATAGCTTCTTGTGAGAATCCTGTTTCCTTTCTTTTTCTTTTTCATCCCTTTATTAATTTTTATGAGCAGAACAGAAATATCCCCAGAAGACTTAATTATCTCAGAGATGGTATTCTCAATTTTGGATCTTTCCTGAGTTAAGTGTTCAGACACTTCCTCTTGAATTTACATTTTTCTCTCCATTGAGCTGAGATTTTATCACCATTAATTCAATAGAAAGTAAAGTTTTTCATTCTTCTGTGAGAATTTTCTGAATAGTTTGCTTTAGTTTTTGTTGTCTATGCTCTATGACTGATTCAATGGATTGTAACTAATGGGAGATCATGGCATGCTGGTGTAATAGGTCTGTGGAGACCTAATTCCCCATTGCTAAGGAGAACTTGACAGCTTGCATTCAATAGAGCAAAATCTTAAACTCTTGCTCTGAACACCATTGAAACATTTTAAATTCTGTTTAGAGGTTTGCTGTGTCACAATTTAAACAAGGGCATTTTTTGGACTTTCTGACAATGTACCTTGCCTTGCTTGCTATTGATTTGCCACATGGCCTAACCATTTGTTTTTCTCAAGTGAGTTGAATTAGTCTCTCAATAGTTTGTCTGTTTACCTGCAAGCTGTATTTACATTTTTCATTATGTACACTCTTCAACACTGTAAATTAACAAAGATAATGATGGTTGTCTCAGGCACATTAGTACAATTGAAGAATATCTACCATGCATTTCAACTATAAATTGACTTGTTTGTTGTCAATTTAAGCATGATAGGCCTCATGTGCACAATGTATGTCATTGTTGTTCACTGTGTCATGTTAATACTGATGGCCAAATATTCAGTTGCTCATCAGGAACTAAATAATTCCATGAGTTTTTTTTTTCATTTGAAGCAGCAAAACACACTATAAGTTATGAAGCAGACATTACAACAACCGAGTGATTTCAGCATGTGAAGCTTGCAATGGCTATCTAACTGGTAGACAGAGTTATAGTATTGCATATAACATACAGAGTTCTTCAGGAAAACTCTTTTAAAGGAAAAGCACAAATATAACATGGGACACTTATCCATGGTATTCCACTGGGCTGTGTCCTAGGTCCGTTTTGTTGGCAGTATGTGAAATGAAGCATGATACTAACAGTGCCATAATCACAAATCAATGCAGCAGGTAATGAGCAAATGGGAATTACTAGAATTCAGAGGGCTATAGAAAAATTAAACAGATGGCTGAATTGAGAGAAACAGGGAACTATGGTATACCATAATTCATACTTCCATGCAGAGCCAGGCTCAAAGGGTCTGAGGTCAAGAATTACTTTTGTGAAGTATTCTTTGCAAACAGACCACTTACAAGAACTTTCTAAGTGGGATTTGCACCTGTGATAACAGAAAGCTATTGGGTTTTATGGCCTTTAATTTCTGGCTACAGGACTATGAAACATCTTAAAACATCTGCAACCATCTTCTACAATGTCTGTCTGGTGTTGCTTCTCTTAAGGATTAGTGTGGTAGGAAGTGTTCCCAAAAAGGCTGGTATGTTAATTAGACCTCCCCCTTTGATACTGATCCCGATCCAGCAAGATGACCATTATCTGCTTGCGATTAATTCTAACTGGAAACATAGTACATTGAAACATAGAATATAGGAGAGGAGTGGGTCCTACATTCTCCCTGCTACCTGTTGTAGACTGACAATAATAAACTTCATCAGCTGTTGCAGGTTGTCCCAACTAACTCCTGCCTTAAGGCAGACCAATGCCCATATATCAGTTAAGCAGAAGTTATGTCACTTTGCTTATTACTTCCCTCGATTCCTTTAAACAGCTGCCTAGAGTCCTGAACATTTTTGAGGATCTGCGTATTTCTGTTTGGGCTTGCACTAGTTGGAATACTTTGCATAGCTTATTGTGAAGTGTCAATCTTTGTGTTTCACTGCATTTGTTCCCTTCAGCTTCAGGAGAAATCTAATGGTTCAAGGATAGTTGCTGGAGAGCGGCCTTATGTCTCAAAGTTCACCATCACCATTCTTGATGGATTCCTGGCCAAAAAGGATTAGAAACATCTTCCCAGCTCTCTCCATTGTTTCAGTATTAGTCATTCACTGTTTTGCCTAAAGATTGATTAGATTCTTTACAGTGTGGAAACAGGCCCTTCGGCCCAACAAGTCCACACCATCCCTCTGAAGAGAAACCCATTCCCTACCCTATATTTACCCCTGTCTAATGCACCTAACACTGTGGGCAATTTAGTATGGCCAATTCACCTGACTT
Organism: Chiloscyllium plagiosum; assembly: GCF_004010195.1. NCBI lineage: Eukaryota > Metazoa > Chordata > Chondrichthyes > Orectolobiformes > Hemiscylliidae > Chiloscyllium > Chiloscyllium plagiosum. Next base: position 34,091,823 of record NC_057730.1, read on the forward strand.
GCACATTTTTTTGGATTGTGGGAGGAAATGGGAGCACCCAGAGGAAACCCACACAGATAGGCGGGAATTGAAACCAGGTCCCTGGTGCTGTGAGGCAGCAGTGCTAACCACTGAGCCACCGTGCCGCCCACGGTGAGGTGTTTGGCCTGGAAGCAGAGATAGGCAAGAGGTTGAGAAACCCTACCACAGACTGCATGCCATCCTGTGCCAAGTCCTTTCAAATAAACATGTATGTTTTATTTGCAGGTTGTCTTTTCAAGGTGAAATTTGGGGTGTTATATGCATTGAACCCTACTATTTGCCCTCAGTGACAGAATATTGTAAAATGTGGAAAGATTTCTGTGTACGCTTCACAGGCTATACCACTAAGGGAGCAGCAGATGAACATTGACATTAGATCCATGTCTCCAAAGGAGGAATAGTACAGAATGCCCTGAAATTCCATGGCGGAGTTTCTGCCATATGCTGTAATTCAGTGTATTCCAGATTTTGAAGGATGTTAACATTATGGAGGACACAGCTGACCACTTCACACTTCTTAACCTGCTTCATCCTGTGATGTAGGGAACGCCCTTACTTCCACAATGCAGTCAACTCAGTAGAACTGATGCCTGATTCGTGAGATAGATTCTGGATGGGTAAATGAATAGGAAGGGTTAAAAGGGATATAGGCCAAATGTTGGCAAATGGGACTAGATTAGCTTAGGGTATCTGGTTGGCATGGATAAGTTGGACTGAGGGGTCTGTTTCCGTGCTGCACATCTCTATGGCTCTCATTATGTGCCTGCTGTTTCTATCTGGTTGGATGGCAAGAAAGGGGGATATCAGTCATCTATATTTGCTCTTTCATCTCACGCTTTTGTTTTCAGAGGAGGGCTGAGACCAGTGGATATGGCTGACTGTGCTCCATGAATAGACAGTGTTACTGGCATGGAAGTAGGCATTCACCGAAATGATATTTTCACTTGCTTGCATACTGACAGCACCTTTATCAACAGCAGCTGTGGTAGCTGTGTCTATCTTCACTGTTATAGGAGTCAGCAGAGTCAACTAAGTGTAGTTGATGCATGCTGCCCCATCAGGAATCCAACCAAAGCGCCAGGCCCTATCACTGTGTTTGTCTCTGCGGAAAGAGAAGACAATGTAATCTCCTCTTCAGGACCCAACCACAGTGTCATGAAAACCACTGGCAAGACTGTCTAAGGGCTCCAGGTCAGCTTATAGGAGTGGCCCAGTTCAGCAATTATCTCCTTGTTGAACATGACTCCCCACCCAGACATGCTCCTGAGTCATATGGAAGTGAGAGAAGTGCTTCTGAAAAATCACAAATATAAACAGAGTTTCTGAAACCAACACGAAATCAGCTGGAATGATTGATCAACTTCATGACAGGAACACCCTTCTGTTCTGGTGCATGCACAACACACTCATACGTGAGCTCAGGCCGCCCTCCAGAATTGGCTGGAAGTGCAGCCAGTGCCATTATCCTGCTCGGAGCCAACTGTAACATGACCCAATTTATACCATAACTCTGTATCGCAAATGATTTTCTGTTCCACTGAAGTCAAAAGGAAAGGAAATAGATCATGTATAAAATGAGCTATTGGTTTGTTATTGCACTTCTTGTGATACAATCAAACAGTATTTGGACTGTCCATGTTGACAGAATGAAATGATCAAGGATACAGAGTTTTGTATATAAAACATAAGAACTTCAGAACCAGGAGCCTGCTCTGCTATTTAACATGATCATGGCTGATCTCATTTCAGCCTCAATTCCACTTTGCTGCCTGCTCTCCATAACCCTTCAACCCATTATTAGTTAGACCTCCATCTGTCTCCTCCTTAAAATTATTCAGAGCAATATAGTATATTGAGAGTTTATCACTGAGGTACATTGTATTTTCAGGATACCAGATGGTGAGAGACAGTGTGCTGGACCATCGTAGTCACAATGTGTGGCATGCAGCGGAAACCTCAGTTTTCCCAATTGTTTACTTCATAATCAAATCAAGTATTCTCAGAAACACCTGCAATATTTATAATACATGTGGAATCTTCAATAAAAAAAACAGACTTACTGCTATCTTTGTGAATATATAGATAATCAAAGAAAGTAAAGCTATTAAAAAATGAATTCTTTGGCCTCCAAATCGTTTCAGTAGATATTCAGGCATGGTGGTGACCTGCAGAGAGAGAATATGTTCATCTGAGGGCAAACATGGAAATTGAGATCGAACCATGAATCGCAAACCCAGAGGCCAAACAGAAGAATTAGATCTGAATTTCACTGCTCTCATCTAAGTATAGGAACCCAAATCAGATTACATTGTCTTTGATCAGGCAGAAACCACTTCTCCCACAGTTGCTATTGGAAGAAATAATGTCCCATCATAGGGTTTTTTTATTAACTGGATACAAATAAACAAACCAGGACAGCATTTATTGCCCATCCCTAATTGCCCTTGAGAAGACGGTAGTGAGCTCTTCTGGAACTAGTGCAGTCCACAGGAATAGGCACAAACAAAATGTTGATAGGAAGGAAGTCCCAGGCCCTTTACTTGGCAACAGTGATATAGTTAAGTCAGAATGGTGTGTGGCTTGCAAAGAAATGTTCAGTTGGTGGTGTTCCCATGCATCTGTTACCCTTACCTTTTTGGACGGTAGAGGTTGTATGTTTGGAAGAAATTGAAGGAGCCTTGGTGAGTTGCTGGAGTGCATCTTGCAGATGGTACACACTGCTGCTTCTCTCTGTCAGTATCATGACTGCTAGATATGGATATGGAGGCAGATGACTTGTGGTGTCCATCAGTTTAAAAAACCATATTCTCACAAACCATAACCCGAGTTATGGTTTATGAGAACTGAGTAAATCAAACTCTGTTCTATTAGTTTGAACTGCATTTGTCTTTAAAGACCCAACTTGTGGGAGTGAAGTTGGTCTTTTTGTAAAATTGGTGATTTTACAAAGCTGTCGATTTGTCCTCTCCTATTCTGCTACCTTTCAATTACCTTCCATAACCTTTCCATACCAACAATCCCAATTGTAATTCTTCATTAGTAGCCTGTTCTTATATTTTGCAGAATCCTGCTCTGAAACCCCCTTCTCTGGGGTTATACAAAGTGTTGAATAAAGGATAAAATGTTAAGTAGGAACAGGAAATTTTATTTTTGTGAAAATGATTGCTTTGCATTAGAAGTAGTTAAAATGCAATCTTACCCCTGCTGCAATGTATATGGGTAGAAAAAGCCAACCTAGTAACATCAAAGCATACATTCCCTATAAAAGGAAAAGTAAAGGAAATTATCATGGTATGATCTTGTATTACCTGGTATTACAGCATTATTCTTTCACACAAAAGAATTTCCTTTCACCACCAGAGACAACAGTCTTCCCCTAAGCTCTCGTCTTCTCTCCCCTCTCTCCAGACACAGCTATTCCCTCCCATCAGATGCATTCCCACACTGGATGCAGCTATCCTACAGCCAGCAGACACAACTATTCCCCTTTTCCCTCTCTCTACCAGACAAGAATTCCAAGCCTCAAACTTGGTCAGCAGTTATGAGGCTGATTCAGTTCAGTTTCTGGTCAATGGTAACCCCCAGGATGGTGATAAAATTATTGTCACATGTACTCAAGGACAGAATTATAGGAGTACAGTGAAAAGTTTACAATGTCGTTGGCAATACCATTCAATGTCAGTTGGATTTGTCCTGTTTTTTTTGTGGGCAGGTCAGATTTGGACAATTCTTCACATTGCTAGGTTGATGTCAGTGATGTAGCTGTAGTGGACTGGCACTGGAAGAGTTTGGCTCAGAGTGGGACTAGTTCAGGAGCACAAGCCATCAAGACTTCTGCTGGAATATTGACTGTGTATATAGTCTTAGCAGTACCCTGTGTCTTCAGCTGTCTCTTTGTTATCATGAAGAGTGAATCAAATTGGCTGAGGACTGGCATCTGGGATGCTGGGAATCTCAGGAAGAGGCAAAGATAGATTATCTACTCATTACTTCAGGCTGAAAGTGGTTACAGATTCTTCAGCTAAGCTTTGCAGCTCTAGGCCTCAGGGCAACTCCTGGATCTGGGCCTCAGAGTGCTCCTGGCTCCGGGCCTTGGGATACTCCTGACTCCAGGCCTCAGGGTGCTCCTGGCATCAGGCCCCAAGGTGCTCCTGACTCTGAGCCTCAAGGCAGCTCCAGGCCTCAGAGCAACTCCTGGATCTGGGCCTCAGGGTGCTACTGGCTCCTGGCCTCAGGGTGCTCCTGGCTCCGGGCCTCAGGGTGCTCCTGGCTATGGGCGTCAGACTGCTCCTGGCTATGGGCGTCAGACTGCTCCTGGCTCCTGACCTTAGGGTGCTGGCTTTGGGCTCCAGTCAGAAACAGTTACTCTCCCCTAATTGCTGCTGATAGGCTCACCATAAACCTACTGCAGCACACATGGAGATTCTAATAATTCTTGAAGATCTTCCACTCATACTCACCTGTATTTGAAACTCTGGTTCCAAATAAAACAAAATGAAAATAAAAAAATTGAAACCAATAAACTTTCACTTTATATCATCCTGGTCTATGATCCTTCTTGTGTAACGTTATGTAATTATTAATGAATGACCTATAAATTTGTCTACCTGTAGAACATATGTCAGTCTGCATGAAACACTCTGGCAGGCTGTTTGTAGCCAACAGCCCACAGGTCGGGTTCTAATATATATTCAGTCCTATTCCCTGTAACCCTTGGTTTATTTCCCTGGGGAGCCCATACAAATTCCTTTTGATATCACTCATTATCTCCTACTCCATCACTCTGCCAGCTGCTTAATGTGCTTCTTAATGTGCTGCTTAATGTGTTTCTTCACATTCTGTCTGCATCACTTGTCTAAACCTTAACTCTCTGCCATATAGCATGAAGTCACAATTTAACAACAATCTCATTGAATAGTAGAACAGACTCAAGACATTGATTGGCTAAAACCTGTTTCTATAACTGAATGCTTTATTTTAGTTGGAAATTTTTTACAAGTAAATATTTCAACATGTAAAATAACTTACACTCCACTCGAACACACTAACAGCAATTCCAGTGGCTGCTCCACTTCCAGCCAACCCAATGAAATGGCCACTTCCCACATTGTTGGCAAATAGTGTCGCTCCAATCTGGGCAAAAGAAATAGAAGTCTGAGATGAGGCAGTGTCAAATGCTGGTTGTCCAATGTAAGCTAGGAATCCAAATACTTACTGGCCACCAAGACATATTCCTTCCTGCCAAAAAGTAGCCTCGAATAGTGTTCCTCTTTGTCTTGTACATGGACTAATCGAAAAAATCGGAAACAATATATCATTCTTAATCTAATACAATGCTGTTATTCGAAAGAATTAGACCTTAACCCTGGAAAACTATCTCTGCCTCCTCATCTCGATTTCCTAATTAAGGACACTCCTTCAAACTTCTTTAACTCAGCTTTAGATCGTCTAATCTAATACCTCCTCATGTGGCTTAGTCTCTTTTTTTCAAAGTGTTCTTGTCAAGTGGCTTGGAGTATTTTATTCTGGTGAAGGTGCTGTATGAATGTTGTTGGTTACAGTGTAAAGTTACAGGTCCGCATTGCTTTGTTCTGCAGTGAGTCTGAGTAACAGCAGTGCAGAGCTGAGGACCTTTGGAAAGCTAAGTCTTTAGGATACCTGTCCATCCTGTTAGCAAGCTTTGATAATACAATATTTAACTACAGATCACAGAGAACTGAATATTACTTGCATTAAGTTAAATCAAAAGATAGAATATCTTGAGTTAAAAAGGAATGAGAATTGAAAACATTGGCGGAAAATGGTCTGGAAGCAATCACTGATTCTAATCACATGACATATTATAAAGGAATTTTTTTTGTTAAGAAAGTGCACATCAGCTACAAAATTAAAATGTGTAGTGCCTAGATGTTTGCTGCTATGGGTGTCATTTAGATTCCAAATGGCATTGTTAGCACAGATGCATGAAGAAGGCATTCAGTGTATTTGGAGTAGTCAGCTTGTGATCTCAGTCAGCATGCAACACTGATCTGACACTAGCAGTGTTTATTCCAATGTCATAGAATCCCTACTGTACGGAAGCAGACCATTCAGCCCATCACCCCCACACTGATCTTCCAAAGACTTAATTGACCTGTACCAACGAACGCATCCCATTTCTCCAAACAAAACCATCACAATGTCATCTTGCCTTCAATACTTGAATAAAAACTACCACCAAAAACAAACCAGTGCAGAAATAACCATGTTTTTCATATACGCCAGCCTGCCTGCCTTTGACCGGCCCAGTACTAACCCAGTATCTGTAGCATGATTGGTGAGAGGCTGCTGACTATCTGTGGGAGATACTGCAAATGGCCTGGCAGGATGACCTGATGAGGCTTTGCAAAAGAAGGCTGGACAGCACCAGCTCAGCGTGAGAGCCAGCAGTCAGGCCCTGGCAAGTAGTCACCCTGAGAGCAACTTTGTGCTCCCACAAAGCCACTGCCACTCATCCCAGGTCAGCACTTCAGCAATTCCAGAGATCAGCTACAGCACATATTGCAGACTTGCTCTAAGTACCTGCAACCCTCTTTGAACACTGGTCTCTGTTGCCATGATGGCAGCAGTTTGAGCTTGCAATGCATCATGCAGATATTGCAATCCATCTGCTGATACTGGCAGATGAGGTATTGGCCATCAATTCCTGTATGATGGTTGAGTCTGCCAGAGTTCTCCTGAAGTTGACCAGTATTTCCACTGAAGGGTTAAGCTCAAGTTTTGCACAAAGCCCTGTGCATCACTGCATGTCAGACCTCTCTGTCCATCTTGACAGTGTCCATAGGCTCTCTGGCAGCCTTGCCAAATATTGCTGTGTGCATATGTCTTCTGCAATGTGCCTCTCCATCGAAATCTTCATCTACAGCAGAACTTCTGTGGGATATTGCAGACCCACAAGCAGACATCTGCACAACTCCATCGCTCAGCTGCAGTCTGGTGGCTCAGCAAATGCAGATTTTATCTCGAAGTGCACAAAGTCTCAGTGTCCAAGCTGGTGGCTGCAAGGGTGAAAGTGAGTCAGAGTGTTTCTTCACCATCAGTCATTTCTTCTTTAATTCCTCCCAGACCTTGCACCACTTCTTGGTCAGGTTGTGATTCTTTGGATATTTGAAAGGAGTGAGGCACAAGGGTAAGTTCCGGGTGAGTGGTGGTCATGGAGGGATCACAGACTGCTGACTGATGTGCAACTCCTAAATCAGAAGGGATTGTGAAATGACGGGAAATCAAGAAGGAGGATTAGGTTTTAAAATATCACAACCTTTAGCAGGTTCAGCCCACTGCTGGTCACGACCTCAGTATGTTTTCATTCACTCATAGGATGTGGGCATTGTTGACTTGGCTGACATTTATTGCCCACCCTTAGTTGCCCTTCAGAAGTTGGTGGTGAGTGGTCTTCTTGAACCACTGCAGTCCGTGCAATCATTACAATGTTGACAAGTTCTTGTTCCTCCACAGAATGTACTATTCCTTTAGGGGTGAGACTGCCTCTAAAATATGATTACACTTGCATGAACGTGAGTCCCCTGTTGCAGAATCCCCTGTGGCTATTCATCAGTATAGTTAATGCATCTATCTGCCAGGTAAATGGCGATGTCACATGAGATGTCTATCCCCATGTATCAGTAGTATCTGGTGCAGGTTAATTGCAAATCACAACTCCAGTGCCTATTTTTGGGGGCTATCCAATTTTATCTGCCTCATCTCTTCAGATTTTTTTTCTAATGTTGGGCCTACCAATGACTCCGGGGATAAAATAGGTAGATGTCCATTGCAACACTGAGCCATTGGAAAGGGCAATGGGTCACAGGGACTGAAGAGATCAAGAGTATAGTTAATGCATCTATCTGCCAGGTAAATGGCGATGTCACATGAGATGTCTATCCCCATGTATCAGTAGTATCTGATCACAATTGAAATGAGTGACATGAAAATGTGGCTGTGATCAGGAGAGGGCAAGGCGATGAAGGGGATAGCAGAGGCATCATCATGACCACTGCAGGGACACGTGGGGAGAGAACAATGGATCACGCTCAGGAGAAGACAGAGGACTATGAGAAGGAAGGAGAATTCAACATGTTCACAATTAATTCAGGGGGGGATCTTAACAGGTTTGTGAACCAAGGGTTATAGAGTGATATCCTTGTTTTTACTCTTTCATGAGATGTGAGCATCACTGGGAAAGCCAGGATTTTTTGCCCATGCCTAATTTTTCCTCAAACTGAACAACTTGCTAGGCCATTCATGGACTGTTAAGAATCTACAATATTACTGTGGTCTGGAGTCACATGTCGGCCAGAAAAGGATGGCAGTTTTCTTTCGCTAAAGGGCAATAGCAAATGAGATGGTTTCCATGGCCGTTACCATCATTGGAACTAGCTTTAAATTCCAGATTTATTCATTAGCATTTATAATGCTACCAGTTGCTATAGTGAGATTTGAGCTCAAGTACCCAGGATTACCAATCTATTAACATTTCCATCTTGCCACTGTCCCCCTGCCTCTGAATAGTTGTCAGGGATTGTGTAGTTTAGGCTGCCCTCACAAACACCATCCTAAACCCCCAGCCCTCCACCCCTATCACTCACTTAATTTTAAATCATAAAAGTCATGGTGCCTTCAGTCCAGGTCTTTGTAATGTTAGTTTCTGCCCTAATAATATTAAAGATTAAGGCTAACAAGTCTGGAAATCAGGTAGCTGCAATTTTGGACTCAGTTATTGTGCACACTTGCTCAAAATCAACACAGGTTGATTAGCATCACATCTTGCTATTCAGTCTGAAACTGGACCTTTGCAGCTGGATTTTTGCACAGACCTCGCTCCCTCATCCCACTCCATTCATATCAGACTTGATTCAGGGAGGAAGGAAGCAAATGTCTTTGTTGCCTCCTATTTGCAAGCCTACTTGCTCGTAATAGTGAACTGAGTTAGTAGATCACAGTGATAGACATTATTTGAAGAGAATAGCATCAAGTGACTGCAGAGTAAGGGTCTGATTACAGCCATTTTATTGGAAGCAGCAGCTTTATCATGGAGATGGGGTAATCCTTCACTAAGATTTAGTTGTAAGATAGGGCGGCACAGTGGTTAGCACTACTACCTCACAGCATCAGAGACCTGGGTTCAATTCCCACCTCAGACAACTGTCTGTGTGGAGTTTACACAATCTCCCTGGGTCTGTGTGAGTTTCCTCCCACGGTCCAAAAATGTGCAGGTTAGGTGAATTGGCCATGCTAAATTGCCCGTAGTGTTAGCTGTAGGGGAATGGGTTTGGGTGGGAGGGTCGGTGTGGACGTGTTTGGCTGAAGGGCTTGTTTCCACACTATAAGAAATCTAAAAAAAATTATTGTTGGGGTGAAAGTGTTGAATCTTTGTTTTCTGTATAAATATTGAAGTGTTTTTTGTTGTAAGTATATTGGCAGCTCTTGTGAAAGTGTTTGGTTTCTGACCTCTGCACTAAACAAAACAGAAACAAAACCTATGATCTATCAAGCTGTGCCTCACTCTGGGATCAGACTTGTTCAATATTATCCTCAGCTGGGATGATAAGACTACCCAATGCACCACATCACCTCCCCAGATCAATCACATTTCCCAAATAAACACTCAGAATTGGTTTTTTACTGGCTTCAGCATAAATCCATGCTTGCTAGTTTCATGGCGGTTAAAATAAATTCTCAAAGGTGCCCACAAGCAGCCATTTTAATGTCCTTTTGATTTCGGAAATATAGGTAGAAAATTCAAAAGTGGCATTTACCTTACCAAGAAAATGACTGGAAACAAATGAAATGAAATTCTTGAGATAATAGGTTCCATCCCTAAATTCCAACTGCAGTTATGCATATTTTCCCGACCCATCTGCACTGCACCTCAAACTTTGGGGCCCAACTGCACACTTAACCCTTGCAAGTGGTGATTTTCAAAATAACTCACGATACTGGGTCTACTTCTTCAAAGGACATAGAAGACGTTTTAATCAAGAGTGTGTTTTCAGCCAGCAGTTTAGTAAGTAGATGAAGATCTTACCCAGACTCCTACAAATATAATAAGTAAAATGTAGAGGGACAGCACAACAATGTCAATCACATTCAGTTTCTGATGCATGATGACACATTCTTGAGGTTCCAATGTACTGGCAGGGGCGTTGTCTGTCCTGAAGTAAGGGTTATCTGTGGTTGTCTTCATACTTCCGAACTTGAACATAAAACAGAAGAATAAAATAAGCTTATGTAAATAGAATATGTATTATCTGAATAGACTCTGATTGAGCTGCTTGAGTGCACTAATTAATAATAAGTCAGTGGGATAATCAAAACGTTAGTTAAAGGGGGAGTGAGAGGAATAGATTCTCATGCATAGATTAGAACAAGCAGTTTAAGTAAAAACAGAAGATGCAGGAATATTTGTTTTGTGCAGGATTCAGTTGAAATTCTATGCTGGTTAAAAGGAATTAAAACTCTTGCTAACTGAAGGGCTGTACTAACAGTTAGATTTTTGGAGCAGCTGAGTCCAAAAGAGAGGGTCAGATTTCCTAGTTGCAAGACACCAGGCGGTAAAAACAATAGCATGAGGAGAATTCTGAATCTAAGTGGCTGCGTTTAAACCTCTGTTGAAAAGAGGAATCGAGAACAGGGGGGCAATTGTCTTACACACTTAATGGTAAGGTCCTGGGGAGTGTTGCTGAACAAAGAGACCTTGGAGTGCAGGTTCATGGCTCTTTGAAAGTGGAGTTGCAGGTAGATAGGATAGTGAAGGAGGTATTTGGTATGCTTTCCTTTATTGGTCAGAGTATTGAGTATAGGCATTGGGAGTTCGTATTACGGCTGTACAGGACATTGGTTAGGCCACTTTTGGAATACTACGTGCAATTCTGGTCTCCTTCCTATTGGAAGGATATTGTGAAACTTGACAGGGTTCAGAAAAGATTTATAAGGATGTTGCCAGGGATGGAGGATTTGAGCTTTGGGAGAGATTGAATAGGCTGGGGCTGTTTTCCCTGAAGCATCGGAGGCTGAGGGGTGACCTTATAGAGGTTTATAAAATTATGAGGGGCATGGATAGGATAAACAGACAAGTCTCTTCCATGGGGTGGTGGTGTCCAGAACTAGAGGGCATAGGTTTAGGGTGAGAGGAGAAAGATATAAAAGAGACCTAAGGGGCAACTTTTTCATGCAGAGGGTGGTATGTGTATGGAATGAGCTGCCAGAGGATGTGGTGGACACTGGTACAATTGCAACATTTAAAATGCATCTGGATGGGTATATGAATATGAAGGGTTTGGAGGGAAATGGGCCAGGTGCTGGCAGGTGGGACTAGATTGGGTTGAGGTATCTGGTCAGCATTGACAAGTTGGACTGAAGGGTCTGTTTCCTTGCTGTACATCTCTATGACTCTATGGAGGAGGTTTGAAGGAACTATTTTTTTCCAGAGGTATGTGGAAGTCTCAAGCCATCTCAATGTGCAAACCTTTGGAATATGTTGTGGTTAATCCTGTAAATTCTATGAAGTATCTGACTTCAATTTTTGTTGGTTGTGTTTCAAATGGATATGGAAAGCAATTTGATCTAAGACATTTGGTTTGAGTAGAAGTAACTGTAATCATTGTACTTGTAATAACTTTAATGTAACGGACTGTTAAGATATAGTTGTCAGCTTCAATAGTATTAGATTTTGCTGTGGTTTTCTTTTACAACCTTATAGCTTGATCCGTTTAAAAAATACCTAGATTTTCAGATTTACAAAACAAATGATAAAAATATTATCGGTCTCTACCAAGATCAATACAATCATAACAATGGCAACCAAAAGAGGGAAAAAATATTTTATCTGCACTACCTACTGTGCGAAATAAGACCAATGTTTAACGTACCTAGCAACTCAAAACTGGGCAACCAGTAAGCTCTGAAGGTCACCTGCAGCAGCAGAATTGTATTAAATCACAGTCTATAATCTTATGGTCCAGCATATCATCTAGTCTACCAGTCTGATCAAATCAGAGAATCAGCCCTTGTTCAATGAAGAATGCAGGAGGGTATGCCTCAGGCATTCCTAAAGATGAGGTGTCAACACGATGAAGCTATAATAGACTCCAGACAGGGGTGGCAGCATGCAGTAGACCCAAGAACCAATGGATCAGATCCAAACCCTGCATACCTGATCCAGTCATGAGTTGTGGTAGACAATTGAACACTTAACAGGAGGCGGGGACACCACAAATATCCTTATCCTCAATGACTGGAGCCTAGTATATTTGTGCAAAAGACAAAGGTAAGGTACTTGCCTGCACCTTCAGCCATAAGGTCTGAGTGGGTGATCCAAGTCAGCCTCTTCCTAAGGAACCCAGATAAAAGTCTTCAAATAATTTGATTCACTCCACGTGATATCAAGAAACAGCTGAAGACAATGGATATTGCATAGGCTGACAACACTCCAGCAAAAGTACTGAAGACTTGTGCTCCACAACTAGCCATAACCCTCCCCAGCTGTCCCAATAGAGCCACAACACTGACATGTACCCCACAAGGTGGACACGTACCATGGTATGTCTTGTGTACAAAAAGCAGAACTAATTCAACTCAATTACTGACCTATCAGTCTACTCTTGATTGTCATGGAAATGGTCATCAACAGTTCTATTAAGTAGCATTTGCAAAGGAATAACTTATTCACTAACATTCAGTTTGGTTTCCTTCAGGACCACTGGGCTTCTGACTTCATTCCAACCTTGGTCAAACACAGACAAACAAGCTCAACGCCGAAGGTGAAGTGACATTAAGGCAGCATTTGATCAAGTGTGCCATCAAAGAACCCTAGCAAAACTGGAGTCAATGTGAATCAAAGGGAAACTCCTCTGTTGTTTGGGGTTATACCTAACACTAAGGAAGACAGTTGTGGTTTGTGGAGGTCAATAATTTCATCTCAAAGGCGTCACCACAGGATTCCCTAAGGCTAGTGTCCTAGGCCAACAACCCTCAGCTGCTTTTCCTATGACCTTCCCTCCATCATAAGGTCCAACTGAGAACATTAGCTATTGTTGTGCAATGTTTAGAATTATATTTTTCAATCTCCTGTTTAAATCATTTCATGGCTTTTTTCTACCTCTTTCAACCTTACAATACTCTAGGCACTGGGCTAGGAACCCAGAGGCTCAAGCAAAACTCTGGTGATATAGGTTGAAACCTCACCATGACAGCTGTTGGGAGGTAAAACTCAGTTAATAAACCTACTCCCACAGAAACTGTGAAAGTGTCACTGATTGCTGTAAGACACCATTGGAATCATGAATGTTCTTTGAGGGAAGAAATCTGCCATCTTTTTCTGGTCTGACCTACACATGACTGAAGATCTGTAGCGGATCCCTAAGTTGTCTTCTGAACTATCATATCGCAAACCACTGAGTTTGGTGACAAGTTGGGGGGTAATAAATTCAGGCTATGCCATTGATGTCTGCATCAACTAGAAGGCATACATATTTTTAAAAAATCTACACCTTCTCCCAGGCATTGCTGGCTGTGTATTTAACCTAATTGGCTGTGGAATGCTGCTATTAACATCTCTAATTTCCTCTCCACATTAGAGTCCTCTGTAAATCCACCTCTCTGACCAAGCTTTCAACCACTCAACCCATTATATCAGTCTCAGTTCTGAATCAATTTTTATACTTTTCTGAAGCACCTTTAGGATGTTTTTCAACATTTAAAATGGCTAGACATAAAATACAAGCTACAATGTTAATCGTGCTTTAAGACAGAAGATTGTTACCTCATTAAGCTGTTGGATGAATAATCAAACAGCTTTGTATGCTTTTCTTTCCAGTTTGGGAATATTCTGCTGCTCCAGTTTATTAACAAATGTTAGCAATGTTGTTCTTAGAAGTTCTTCCTTCCTAATGGCCCTGGGACGTACATTGAAACCATTTGGTTTCAAGTTGTTGCCTCCGAGGTGGTGGAGGTTTTAATGCCAGACTTTTGAATTTGCACCCAAGTTGGTCCAGTTGAAGAATGGCAGTTGGTGACAGTTGGATAGAGTTCTTCTCCTCTGTTTGAACCTGATTGGCTGTTGGTTGCTGGCTCCAATTGTTTGTTTGGTTGATTTTCATTCTGTCACCTCTGATTGGGTCAGGTTGTTCTGTTCCATCTCCCAATCACCTGAGGCTTATACAAGTGTTCGGGGTAAATTGTCTGACACACAGAAGTGGTCTCACGTTGACAGCATTACCTTACTTAAATGGACATAGGTGGCACAAGATTCATTCTGTTAGAGTAGCACTTAGTTTTGTATTTTGTTCCTGCTTTTATCTGTCAACTCTTTTTTGTTTGGAACAGGTACTAAGCTCTTCATAACTGCCTGTAGCTGCCATTTCTTTCCTGTCCACTATTGTCACTTCTCATCTTTCACTATTTCCAGGCCTCTAAGTGTCAGCCATTCCTTTTTCTTACCTGTAACAGTGTCTGCCTTTATCTGCAACACTTGTTTTTATATTCTTAGCACTACCCCATGCCTGTAACGACTGCATACTATTATTGCCTGCCTGCAACTTTCACCTCTTTCAGAACCCTGACAGTGTGAGGAGAGAGAGCAGTGAGACCCCAGGACCCTGACTCTGTGATGAGGGAAGGGAGACAGGTCAGACCAGACAGAGGACAGGGAGCATGGGGAGAGAGGACAGGGAACAGAGGGAGGACAGGGAAGAGAGAGAGGGAGGACAGGGAAGAGAGGGAGAGA